>NC_142017.1:9389791-9497291 GCF_049901735.1 Notechis scutatus | reverse complement strand
CAGTTAAGAAGGTACAGTAACAACTCTTAAGCCAACGTTTCTAATTATGCTTCCACAAAACGTGTAACCGCTACGTGGTGGATGGCTCGTGTTTTAGGACTGCCGTGTCAACTCCATGTGGCAGCCCCGATGCCCGCTTAATTTACAGTGCTTAAATATTCTAGATCGTGTCCAAAGGTGATGGAATCCTGCTGGCTACCTTTACAGTCGTAATCTGGGCTGACAATAAGTAGAGGGGAAGAAGTGACATTCGGAACAGGAAATCAATTTTCTTACTTCAGGAGAAGATGTGTTGTCTGCCACAGCCTACTTGAAACAGGAAGTAACAATTCAAAGTGAAGGTTGTCCCTTTAAATACTTCATGATTTGGGGCCTGAATACCTTTCTAGTTTGAGTCTTCCCAATCAATGAGACTGAAGATTTCTCCTCTATAAGGGAACGTTTTCTAGGAGGCCTTTGGAGGGATGCCTTGTTTGCAACAGCAGGTCTTTCTCTACCTTTGGGGCTTCCAAGGAATCACTCTATGGAAACTTGGCTCGTTAGGAAAGTATTGAGTGAGTGCAAGTTTAGTGGTTAAGACACAGAGCTTGTCGATCAGAAAGGTCAGCAGTTCAGCGGTTCGAATCCCAGTACCGCGTAACGGAGTGAGCTCCCATTACTTGTCCCAGCTTCTGCTTACCTAGCAGTTCGAAAGCATGTAAAAATGCAAGTAGAACAATAAGGACCCCTTTGGTGGGAAGGGAACAGTGTTCCATATGCCTTTGGCATTTAGTCATGCCGGCCACATGATCACGGAGGCATCTTTGGACAGTGCTGGCTCTTCGGCTTTGTAACAGAAATGAGCACCACCCCCTAGAGCCGGAAATGACTTGCACATATGTGCGAGGAGAACCTTTACCTTAAGTTTCACCTATCCCCATGGGATTGTAGCATCATGGTTTCTGGGGTACTTACATACTGGATGCCTACAGTTAGAACAATTAATCAGTGGGACAACTTGCCTCTAGAAGTTGTGGATGCTTTATCACTGGAGGTTTTCAAAAAGAGATTGGACAATCATTTGTCTGGAATGGTATAGGGTCTCCTGCCTGAGCAAGGGGTTGGGCTAGAAGACCTCCAAGGTCCCTTCCAATTCTGTTCCTCTATTATTTTATTCTGTTGTTCTGGATTTAAAAAGAATTTTAAAGCGTTCCTGAAATTAGAAGCTCAGAAGCGTGGAGAATAGAATAAATAGGGAAATAATATTCCACCTCCTCCAAGAGAACAGGAAAACTGAGGTTTAAACGGAACAATCTGTCATAATCTTCTCCTCCTCCTCTACACCTCCCCCATTTTTACTTGCTTTGGGTGTTGAGGAAGATGCCCTTCTGATGGCCTCAACCACTGTTATTTGATGCTGTTATAGAGTGTCTGTGATGTTCTTTCTCCATCTTCTTTTGGGTCTGCCTTGTGTTGTTTTACCTCCTCCTCTTTTTATGTATGCCTCAGCATGGAATCCCAAAGCATCCTCTCCCGGTGAGGAAACCATTTTACAGGTAATCCTCAACTTACAACAGTTCATTTAGCAACCGTTCAAAGTTACAACAGCACTGAAAAGGGTGATTTATGACTATCTTTCACATGACTGTAGCGGTACCCCCGTAGTCACATGATCAAAATTCAGGCACTTGACAACTGACTCGTATTTATGACAGTTGTAGTGTCTTGAGTTTGTGAACTTCTGACAAGCAAAGTCAATGGGGCAGCCGGATTCACTTAACAGCTATGTTACCAACTTAACAACTGCAGTGATTCACTTAACCACTGTGGCACAAAAGGTCGCAAAATGGGGCAAAGTTCACTTAACAAAAGTTTCACTTAGCAACCGAAAATTTATGCACAGTCATGGTTGTAAGTCAAAGACTACCTACATTTGCTGTTTTTGTGTGTACTTTAAGACTGGTTCTATGCCAATTCTTTCTCTTACGGTCTCATTTCTGGTTTTATCTCTTTTGTTCACTCCGGCAGCTTTCCTCAAACCTCTTATTTCTTGACTTTGCTGATCCTAAAGGCCTGACATCCGATCTTCTCCCTTTTCAGGCACTTCGTAGGCAAATTGGTGTAAAAGAGAGGAGTGATATATAGAACTGGAAATGTTTCCCTTTTTGACAAAGGTTGCATAATTCTCCCACTAGGAAAAGCAGTTCAAAGTGAAATGTTACTGTGCTTCCCCCTCCTCATGCTTCCTACAGCGTAGTATCCAAGCCATCCTTTATCGGTGACTGCCTTCATCAACAGCACTCTAAGTGTGCCTTTATAAGTATCCTGAATGCTGTTTGAGTATGGAAATTACCGACAAAAGAAATTAAGAGCAGGAACCCCATGATTAGACTAATGCATTGATCAAGTCATTTCTTCTCTGTTTCACTGCCAACACACTACATATAAAAGCATCATTAAAGAAACTTTGCTGTCTCTCTGACTAATGGTCTACAATTTGAGCAAGCCCCAATGACTGACAGGCTTTGCCAAGATAGACGATGTTGTCTGAAAAAGCCACATCAGATCACTGCAAGCTTTAAGCAAAGCATAAATTATAGATACACGTCTGTTTCTTTGATGATGTGAGACCAGTAGGTGCATCCCACTCTCATCACACAAAAGAACTTTCCTTTCAGGAAGATTTTTTACGTTGTCATACCATCATCTGAAAAGCAAGGATGAAAACCTAAATATTCCCACTTTCCGAAACAAGCACATCATCAAGGAAAGGACCAGGGCAAAGCCAGCTTGAAGTTTTCATTCTTCCTGTTGTGTGGCTTCTGGTCTTCCTTTGCCCCCTTTGGAATTAATTAAATATAAAAATGAGTGCAAAATTTCAAAGTTCAGTCCAGCAAGGATTATGGCTTAGAGTTTGTGTGTGTGTGTGTGTGTGTGTGTGTGTGTGTGTGTGTATCTATTTCACCCTGCTTGTGGCATCGTATGGTAGAGCAACTCAAATGGAATATTTCAAGCATTACACATCCCCCAGTTCTACACCTGCTTAAGTCCAAGAGGTTGGAAAAGTAGAACTTTTACATTATTTTAAATGACCTTGTTTTGCTTTGAAAATGTTTTGGAAGGAGGGCAGTTTGATTTCCTACTTGCCCTGAAAAAAATGCTCGTGCTGTACAATCACAAGAGCCTATGTACAATTCATTAGAATATGAATATATTCTATGTTAGCTTTCAATAGAAGATATAGAAGAAATTTTTCTCTATATATAATGACTCCACTTAATATTTGAGTTCAAAATATTGCAAAAAAAAAGTAGTTATGTAGGCATTCATACAGAAAAGCAGCAGTTTTTTGTTTTTTTCCAGTGCAAAATAATCTCTATACTTCCTTCTTTGGAATGGCTCTCTGAATATCTCTCATCCAAACTGCGTAGAATCTATATGTGTGCCTGAACAAAAGAAACATTCATTTTTAAATGTATCTAAGTGTTATTAGGGGTTCTCATCCTATCATCAAGATAATGTTTCAAAAGCTTTCATAATATCTTAATGATCTCACTGGTCTCTTGTTCTCTCTCTTCCTCTTTTAAGTATTTTGCTAATGGGCAGGAGTTTTTTTAAAAAAAAAAAAAAAAAGAAGAGAGTTTTATGGGGCTACATGCAGCTGCCTTTTCTACAAACACTTGTCCAGGATCACTTCTTGAAGAGATCAGACATGTTCTTGGTCTCTGAAGGCTTGGAGAACTCAGCTGGCATAATTTTGCTGAAGTCGTTCAATGATGTAGATGGTCCATATTCCCTCTGGACAATGGCCTCTGAAACGATGCTATCTCTCACTTAACTTCACCTTTTCATTAAATAAGTTTAACCAAAAGGGACTTGTTCAAGTTGCCACCTTTTGAGTGAGCTGAATTATTTATGTATCTTCATATGCAGTCATGTTAACTTGCTCCTTGATTGTGTGTGTGTTTGGCTCATCTATCAATAGAAATGTCAGTCCAACAGAAAAATGACATGAAAATTCCCATGTCAAACGCAAATAACCAGGAGCATTTGTTGAGTTCAAAGGATAGAAGAGTTTGTTATCGCTATGTATACACAAGAATCTAGTTAACTAACAGCCAAAGATAAATTGGTGTAAGATAAGGGTCAAGGGAATTCAAGGGGCTAGAATTGGGTCTCTTGCAGCAATGCAATGATTCCAAACTGATGACATGTTTAACCCCACCTTCTAGCTCAACCTGCTCTTCTCTTACACATTGCAGTTTGCTTTCAGTGGACAACTGTCATATGTAATGCTGACATATTCACCAGTGGCAGCACAATTGCTTCTAAACGTTCTTCAGTCAATAGCAAGACAATGCATTGTTCTTTTCATAGTTTCTGCAGTGTTGTTCCATTCGTGTTCCCTTTCTTATTCCTCCATAAAATTCCTAACCATTCAGTAAATTCTCTTCAGATTTTCTGCACAAATTGCTAAGGGCTCTCTTGGTTGAAGATGGGCAAGAAATGAACTCTACTTCTAAGAGTTGACCTCTTTATTGTTGTTTTCATTAAAGCAGTAGAAAAGACGGCCGTTGTAACTACATAGGCCACAATCCATTAATGCAGTCCAGATATTATAGTCATAAATAATAATGAAAACAGTCTTTAAAATAAGTTGGGATCATTTTTCCCAAATAATTTGTCCCAAGAGTGAAACTTAAATGTAATAGGAACAATTAAAAATATAGTCCTCTTTGGTTGCAACTTTGCTAAAGAATGATCCTAATAAAGATTTCAAGCAATATTTTTGGAAAGCTGTACTTTCTGCAATTTCAAAATACAATGACTTTCTAAAGGATATTATGTGTGAACAATACTTATCCCAGGGTATTATTTTAGGTTTAAGAAATGGAAACTAAGTTGACAAACATCGGGTCAGACCACAACTCAAGAGTAGATATTTTTCATATCTGGCAAAACATTTGCCATGTAATCCTTTGTTGCTTTGATACAAAATTGTAATTATCAGCTCAGAGATTCTTTCTGCTGCATAAATTTAAAAAACCCCATAATTTTCTTCCTTTGTCACCTTTGTTTGAAATCTGTATAAAGATTTGTTACATCTTGAAGCATAGGAATAAAAAAAACAACAATGCTGAGTTGATAGCACGCAGATAATAAAAGGAGACATGTTTTTAGCAGTAGAGTTTTACTACATTTTATTTTTAAAGATTTCTAAAGCAGATATTTTACATACAGATCAATATTTAAGTTTGATAACCTACACTAAATAGTGTAAAAGTAGGTTGCAAAATTGAACTGGAAAATAAAGGCCAAAAGAAATGGGGGAAAAAAAACCCTGACAATTATTAAGATGAATATAGTTGGAAAACCACAATAAATAACAGAGTTGGAAGGGACCTTGGAGGTCTTCTATTTCAACCTCCTGCTCAAGCAGGAACCCCTATACCATTTCAGACAAATGATTGTTCAATCTCTTTTTGAAAACCTCCAGTGATAAAGCATCCACAACTTCTGGAGGCAAGTTGTTCCACTGATTAATTGTTATCACTTTCAGGAAATTTCTCCTTAGTTCTAAGTCGCTTCTCTCACTGATTAGTTTCCATCCATTGCTACTTGTTCTGCCTTCAGGTGCTTTGGAAAATAGGTCGACTCCCTCTTCTTTGTGGCAACCTCTTAGATATTGGACCATTGCTATCATATTCCTCCCAGTCCTTCTATTCATTAAACTAAACATACCCATTTTTCATATTAACCTGTTGCATTAGAGTAGCGTTTTGCAACCTTGCCAACTTGCATGGACTTCAAGTCCCAGAATTCTTAGCAATGTGATACTGGGAGTTGTAGATTGCTTATTTTAACATTGCCCAGGTTGTGTGTGTGTGTGTGTGTGTGTGTGTGTGTGTGTGTGTGTTAGAAATGTTAAGAAAAGAAAAAAAGCAAAACAAAACAAATTATTCGGAACTAAATCTTAAAAATTTAAGAAAGCTTTCCATCTTTATATCTGAAGACGTCTAATTCAAGCAGTGGCTTAGAATCTTCACTAATAATCTACCACAATAGTAGATAATGCTAATATCTCACCAACAAAGTAAATGTGTATGGGGCACCAACAAATAAATTTCTGTGAAGGTAAGATTTTGGTGGGATCATGAGTGTTCATCATAGATTGCATTATTTCTACTTTCTCCATTTTGAAGCAAAATGCAGAAAGAAATATGGAAATATGGAAGTCATACAATGGGAATGTAGGAAAGGATGCTAACAGTGAATACCAGAAAACTAAAAGTAATAAGTTAACATAAGAAATGGGAATCAGTAGACCATAGTGTCTAAACTATTGTGGAAATAGAACACTTTTTTCTTTAGAAAAGAACAGTGTTCTTCAGATGCACCAGATTTTAAGCCTAACCTTCTTTGATTGAGATTGCCTGCTCTTGTGGCATGAAGCTAAGCTAAGATTAGTTGGATATCATACTTTGTATTGAAGCAGAGTGGAGAATTTAATGAGCAATTTTAAATAGAATTTCTTGAGCCAGCTGAATTCTAAATGATCCATAAGGTTCATGGGTTGAAAGTGAAAGAAGCAACAGAAGAATTGCCTGAATGATTAACCTATAGGTTCCCAGATATTGAACAAATCTTTGGGGTCTTGTGATCCTAATTTTTTTCAGAAATTACATGGAATGATTAGGATCAGATTTTTGTCACTGGGGCCACGACAAAAAAGTCAACATCCTGAGCACAAATCTCTCACTATAATGTGGAAATTATACATAAATCATTCATGTGCATGTACTTTCATTTGTTTCTCCAGCTTCTAATAACACCAGAGATTTTATAGATGTTGCAATACATTGGAATCAATTTCCTGATAAATATCTAAGTATGAAGTGCGGACTTAATCCTTGTGCACCTTCCCATGCCATAAATCTAAACTCAATAAGCCACCAAATAGCAACATGGAAAACTTCCTCCTCCTTCTCTTCTACTTTGGTTAGTTCAATTGATCCAAACAGATTGCCTTCCTGCTGGAAAGCCTTAGTAAGACCACTAATCCAGACATCTGGAGATACTTGGTGTTGCAAAGATACTCTTTCAAGAGGCAACTGGACTTTGTTTTTCTTTGAAGACGTTTCACTTTTCATTGAAGAAGCTTTTTCAGTTCAGCTATTTCAGAGATACTTGTCATCCCTTCTTACTCATTGTGATAAAAACTTTGGAACAGAACTGTTTTTTTCCATCCCTTGATCTCCTTCTCGAATTGGTGCATAATTTTGCTCCATTGTATTTCTCTCCATATTGTTTTCAGAGGAAACATTTTGATGTTTCTCAGATATCATAAGGATCCAACTGATTATTCCTCCTCATGTTAATAGTCCAGAATGATCTGTTGATGTTTCACAAAGAGAGAATGAAGGATGGAATAAATCTCATGGGAATTCTCTTCAATCTTTCCAAGGAGATCATCATCAGACCTTGGAAATGGTGACATGACTCTAGTTGAAAGTGTAAGGCAGACACAGAGCTAGGACTTGAGAAAGCAAATGCATCTTTTCAGTATGTCCATAATAGCCTTTAATAGTTTGGAAAGAGAAAGGCATAGGAACTATTTTGCTGAAGTTATGTGAAAATGAATGCTTACATCCTGATCCTTTGGTTCATACTTTATTTTGCAAATATGCCTATTATCCACAAATACATGTATTGCTTGCATTTATCTAATTTAAGCAAATCAAGTAAAGACATGGTAAACAGGGAAACTGACCAGAGATCACCTGGTTTAATCTTGAGTTTAAATATTTGGAGAATCCTTTCACCTCCCAAAGTGAACGGGGAATGAGATAGTGTTGGTTCACTGAAGCTCCTACCAGATTCATTGTGATAGAAATAATAACACTCAGCCTAGTTTAACTTCACACTGACATTTTGTGAATCTCTCTGGTCTGGATAGAGTTTGGACATGGTCAATTACAGCTGCTGCTTTGATACATCTGCTGTCTGCTGTTGTGGATTTTCTAAGGCAAATTCAGTGCACTTTAACATTGTGCCTTGCTATATAACTTCATGCACTTTCAGAAACTTTTCATTTTCTCTTGAAAATGAAAAAGATCTAAGCTAAATACCAAAAATCCTTTCACGGTCTAGCATGGATGAGTGCACTAAAATATAAAAACCTTGATTTAAGCATTTTTGTATTCAAAGATCATAGGCAAGTATTCATTTGAAAGTTCAGTGGCATTTTGAGATGAGAATATCATATATAAAGATGTCAGCAGTGGAGCCTCCCATGGTGAGTTTGAAAGGGGAAAAAAGAGAACAGAATGAATAGGAGATTTTCCACATTCCAAAGAATTTTAAGATCTCATTATTTAGCTTATCCTATATGTAATAGTCCAATATTTCATATTATCAGCTCTCTTGAAAGGCAGCACCTAAATTACTTAACGTCTGTCACCAACTTTTTCTAATTCATTTATTGGATTTGATATGTGCCATCACCAGTGCCAGCTCTTAGAGACATAGACAGACAGATAGATAGAGTGAGATAGATAGACAAAGATAGATAAACAGTGAGAGCAAGATAGATAGATAGATAGATAGATAGATAGATAGATAGATAGATAGAGAGAGAGAGAGATAGAGTGTGATAGATAGATAGATAGATAGATAGATAGATAGATAGATAGATAGATAGATAGATAGATAGACAGACAGACAGACAGAAAGTGTGATAGAGTAATAGAGTGAAATAGATAGACAAAGGTAGATAAACAGAGAGAGCAAGATAGATAGATAGATAGATAGATAGATAGATAGATAGATAGATAGATAGATAGATAGATCTATCTCACACACACAGAGTGAGAGCGAGCAAGGGGGGGATACCATAGATAGCTAAATCTCCTCCAAAAAATATAGAAATATAGATTTCCTCCACAAAGAGGAAGAGAAAGATTTCCTCCACAACAATCTGTCCTCAGCCTCATCCTTCTAGTCTTCCAACAATGCACCCATCACTCCTGTAATTGAATACATCCACCTTTCTTCTTCCTCCTCTTCTTTTTTCTTCAACCTTTTCCAGCATTGTGAGGTCAAGGTCTTTCCATATATTGCCCCAAGTTAAAAAAAAAGTTGACCCTGGTCATTTTGTACCTCAAATGAGAAACCTGTGTTGATTCCTTTGATGATCCATTTGTTTGTTTCTTGGTGACCCATGGCATTGTCAAAAGTCTTCTTTATTATCTGCCTTAAATTTAACATCTATAGTTGGTTTTGTCTGGTCCAAAAAAGAAGCAACCCAAGGATATTATCTACCTTTAAGCCAAAGTTAGTCCAAGTCCAGTCTCAGATCCCACCTGGCAGACACCATTTCAGATATTCAGAGAAGTAGGGAAACTAGCAAGAACACTTATATAGTTGTACTAATTCTACCAAGAACTGGCAAATTTGCCTGAATCAAGAAGTCTAAAGGATTAGGAATATTGTCATTCTGGATTTTCAGCAAAGGGATAAATTATATGACTTCTAAGACCCACTTCAGTCCTGCAGTGGTATCAATTCAGGAATAAGGGTTGCATATGCAGAATACACAAATCTCGGAACAGATTGTTACTTTCATATAATAATCCTAGGGTTCCTAGTATTGAGTTATTGTAAAATAATTTTTAAAAAGTAATCCATGTGGCTGAATAGTTAAAAGCAAGATATGTAATTAAAACCTTTGAAACTGAATGCCGTTGTGCTCTCTCCGAAACATTCTATGCAATGAGGATGGAATTAATCAGGAGTACAATGAACATTTAAACCTATTACAGAACTGTTACAGAAATCTGTCCGCAGTCACAAAACATATTACTTTTGGTCTGGCTGCAGTTGCTTGATATACGCCCTCTTCTTAATCTCTCTCTCTCTCTCTCTCTCTCTCTCTCTCTCTCTCTCTCTCTCTCTCTCTCTCTCTATATATATATATATATATATATATATATATATATATATATATATATATATCATTGCACGAAAATAAGTAAGGATTGTGGCAGAAGAGAGAAAGAGCATTTATAAGATCCCGGAAAAATGAATAAAAGCAACACAATAAATCGTGGTGTTTAGGCTAAGAATGATGTGCATGAATAAATTTATTATTAAAATAAATTTTTGGTTTCTAAAAGAAACCAAACTATGTAAGCCAGATCCAGTAACTTTGCTTTCACACAAAGAGACAAATTATGATTTCAGGTGAGAAATAAAGATTCTACAACACAGTTGTCAAAAGCTGAAATAACCCAGGCTGTGCCATGCCCAGATTCAAACACAGTGCGGTTAAATTCCAATGTATGGGAATCCTTGTTTCTGTGGCTGGTTTTCGCTTTTAATTGTTTCTAATTGACCAGAAAACCTCTGGTCCCCAGGCCCACTAAACTAACTAGAAAAGGGTCCCAAACTTAGAACAGTCTGAAATCCAGCAATTGATATGATGGGGCAAATAAAAACAAACCCATTATCTAACCAGGAGTGATTAAACCAAACTAATGCCTCTAAGCAAAGTAGCTTCTTGGATACTTGCCAATTTATTTATCAGCACCACATGTCAAATACAGATGAGTAATTCACAAACAATCCCTGAATTTAGACAATAACAAAGTGCATAATTATTCTGACATTCCTATTCTGAGTATTATGGAAAGATGGACGTTTTTTTGAAAAATTGCTGAATAATCTTCTATCTCTAGACTTGACTCTTTCCCAAGCAATTTATTAAACATCATCTTTGTTTATTTATCGTTATTTCTGTCTTAGTTTCCTCTGCTGGGCATGGCAGCGTTCCCTGCCATATAATTTAAGTGAGCTGTCCACAAAGTTTTGGGAACTGTACAGTTTATTTTGAAAAGATTAAGCCCATTAACTGTTTGAACTTTGCCAGTTGAAATTTAGTCTTCCTGCCAAAGCCAGCTTAAATATTTTGAAGTGCAGCCCTTTGAGAGACCACCTACAGGTATAAAAGAAAGTTTTTTTAAAAAAAAAATTATTAAAATCCCTTAGGGATTTTTCCCCCTAAATATAGTGATGGAATAAATTTGGGTGGGAAGTTTCAAATTGACCCGATATAGGTAGTCCTCAACTCACAACAGTTCATTTAATGACTGTTCAAAGTTACAATGGCACTGAAAAAAGTGACTTATGACCGTTTTTCACATTTGCAATCGTTGCAGCGTTGCCATGGTTACATAGTCAAAATTCAGGTGCTTGGCAAATGGTTTGTATTTATGACGGTTGCAGTGTTGTGGGGTCACGTGATTTGCTTTTGCAACCTTCTGACAAGTGAAACCAGTGATTCACTTAACACAGTTTTGGCAAGAAAAGTGATAAAATGGGGCAAAACTCACTTAACAAATGTTTCACTTTAGCAACATAAATTTTGGGCTCAATTGTAGTCAGACTTGATTTTAACAAGATTCCTTTTTGTTAGTTTACAAAGGGCCCTAGGGAGGACTCTTTATTTTCACCTTTAAAACTCTTCCCAGATGCCCCTCAATTGCAGTTTGGGGAGATAAAAGCTAATCTTCCATTTTTGCTTTGGGAAGGTTTAAAAGTTTGAACTATGAGCAGTTTGCCAGCCAGATATATCCCACACTCATTCTGACTCAATTCCTTCCACAACAACAACAACAACAACAACAACAACAAACCTCTCTCAGCATCACTTAATGCAGAATGTCACTTCATCCTGGAAAATTGGCGAGCTGAATTGCAGCCTGTGATTATTTGATTGATTATCTATCTATATAAAAGTGAAATACCACTCGTGCATCATCACAAAATCTCCAGAACCGTAAAGCCTACAAACTTTAAATTTGGCACATATGTTCCTCTTGGTTTCTAGGTGCTCACCAAGAAAGGATTTTTCGAAATGATTTTGTATTTTGTATACTATTAGTATTAACACGCTCTGATGCTAAGGAGTTCTACTCCCCCTCCCCACCTGAAAAGAAATCTGTTCCAAATGCAAAACACAAGTAGAAGAGAGGAGTTTTAGTTTCAGTTTCACAGCAGCAACCAGCTTTAGTACAGACCAGTTGAGCTAAGCCACGCCCAGGCTCCTTTGCTTCAGTTTCCAAACAGCCCTCAACTCTCTCACACACTGATTGGATGCTAGCCAGATGAATACCGATGAATGCTGGTAGGCAGAGGCACAATTTTTCCCATTTATTTTCCTCCCCCAAAATTAAGCCTGATCACATAGTTTTGTAGTGAAGCACAGGTATCGAGCTAGTAGGCTATAAAGTCATTGCTGATTCCTAGCAATCACATATATAGACCTTCTCCACAAAAACCTGTCCTGAACCAGGTCCTTCAGATCTTCCAACCATGCTCTCATCATTACTCTACTTGAATCCATTGCCCTTTCTGGACTTCCTCCTCTTCTTCTCTTTCCTTCCACCTTTTCCAGCACTGGAACCTTCTCAGAGAGCTGGGTCTTAATATGCCGATGAAGATTCTCAGTAATCCAGTTAGGGTTGTTTGAAGGTTGAGTCATTGCAACTGGACTAATTTTGGTTCTAGTTTGAGACATTTCACTGCTCATACAAGCAGCTTCGTCAGTCAAAGTAAGTCAGTTAGGCAGAGAGTCGTTGGAATGCACCATCTCCTGCTACACTAACTTCAGAGGCTTCCTCCCAAAAGTACATAGCAAATATGTTGACAAAGAACCTAGGTAATCCAGGTAGTTGTTTAATTTTTTGCTTAATGTATCCAAAATAAGTTCATTTGAGCCTGGTCATTTATGCCTCAACTGAGATCTCTAGGTAGATTTGTTCAATGATCCATTTGAGGGTTGTTGTTTTTTGTTTTGGGCTATCTGTTGTATTCTCAGATGTCTTCTTCCACCCCAAAGTTCACAAGGGTCTATAACTCTTCCTATCTTGCATCTTCAAACTTCCAACTTTAATTTTGTAGAGCATCAAAGGCTCTACAAAATATTGTACACCGCTTGCACCATTCTGGTCTTCGTAAGCAAAGATGCATCACAGCATTTGATGATGTTTGAATATCATTTCCAAGCCTCTAACCTCTCAGTTTTTCAGTTTATTAATACTGTTCTTAGATAAAGAAAGCCCAATTAACTAGAGGCGTTTCTTTTAAGAACCTGTGCACCAGAGAACAGGAAAAAGAGTGAAATATTCTAATTCACTTATAACACAATAAGGCTCCCCACTCCTATACCACCAGCATAATTTGTGCAAGCTGACAAGATGCTAGTTTCAAGTATTATCAGCAATTGTCAGGATGAGTTCTTTTTATGTAAATGGACTCATTATTAATTTCTGCTGGTGCTGAACGATTTATGAAGTGCTTTTGTGGATTTAGGAAAGTAGTTCATGAATCAGAGGGGGGAGGGGGCGGAAATGTTTTAAAAGATCCTGTGTTGATAAATAATATCCCCCATTCATGAATCCTGCCGATAGAGTCTTTTATCTTCAAGTGAGAAGAAAGTCTGAAATGAGAAAATTATGATATGCCAAGCCGAAATATAATAAACAAGCAACTAACCAAGCAAAAGGCTGAATAATTCTGCAGAACACTTTTGAATAATTCTGGTGGAACGTTTACAAATTTTTATTTTGAATCAACTTTTTTCTCTGGATCAGGAAAGTCAAAATCCTATGACCCTATTCCCAAAGGATACATATATATTAAGACTTTTCTACCTCCCTTTATTTTAAAAAAATCAAAAGAAAAGCTGATTAATGTAAAAGTAGTATGTCACTATTTTGTAGAGGAACTGATTTGGGATAGTGGCCAACATGCTGTTAGACTATTGCCAATAATCTACTAGCAGCTTGTTCTAATCAAAAATTAGCAGAACAAAATGACTGCTATTTCCTTTATAGATTTATGTCTTACACATTTTGGTTGAGATGCAAACAGGGCATGAGTAAATCAAAAAGTCTGCATATTTCCCCATGAGTATTTTTTATAGGAACCTTGTAAGAAATGATACAGTTTGTAACTGGAAAATGCACATTTTTAAACAATTAAAAGAAAAAAATTAATATTACTGTAAAGTTATCTAGTGATGCCACTAAAAGTCCCACTATTATGATGTACAAATGAGTGTTAGATGATCTATGTAGTCTGATGCTATGGATCAAATAACTAAATCAGGGCATTCTGATTTGGAAAGGTGATTTCTCTTTCTTTCTTTCTTTCTTTCTTTCTTTCTTTCTTTCTTTCTTTCTTTCTTTCTTTCTTTCTTTCTTTCTTTCTTTCTTTCTTTCTTTCTTTCCTCTTTCTATGCACAAAGCAATTTACTTGAATACTTTGAATAGAATAACTGAAAGAATAACTTTGCATTGGACTAATAGTTATCTTCTTCAGAATACAAATTTATCCAGCTCTTAATGCTCAAATATTGTAAAAGATCTAGGTAGCTTCAGAATGAGACTTTTATATACCAAGTAATAAAGATTAATTTTTTAAAAGAAATCCTTTCGAACTACAATCTAAATTTAACCTAATTTTCACCTAAGTTGTGGATGCTAATTAGAAAAAAAAAACATGGGCTGAATCCCTTTTTTCATTATTCAACATCTCTGGAAAATTAGACCAACAAGGGGCAATAACCAAGTTAGTGTTTGACTGGATTAAGCCTATTGGATGAACCAAAACAGATTGTCTGTTTCAGTGATCTGGAATTCTCATACATTTACTGTTAATGAAGGGACAAGCTGAGCTCTTATGCTTCCTAACACTAGCAAGATAACCTAAGGACTATAAACAATGACTAATGTAATTATTTCTCTCTCAAATAAATTTAAGCATTTACTTCTTTATAGTTAGAACAATGTTTCTCAAACTCAGAATTCAACATGAAGTTGCTGAGGTTGAGGAATACCAGGTTAGAGAGGACTCTACCCTCCCTATCAGAATCTCCAGTGTTGCAGGCAAGATCATTCCATTCATCTGCTCCGTTATGAAATCTGTCAAGTGCTGAGGAAATCAGGAGATTCGGGCAGTTCAAATGAACATAAAAATGTATTGCAAGCTTAAGCTTTTTACAAGAATCTGAACTACTAATGGTTGAGAGAAATTAGTGGGAGTTAAGTATGGAAAGAAATTCAAGTTGGGCTAGACTTAGATCTCTTGTGGGTGCACAACGACTCATGACTGATGACCTGTTTGACAACCCCTCTCCTTCCTCAGGCTCAGCCTCCTATAAGAGCTTTCTAAATGAAGGAACATTTTATTACATCTGATCTATGTAAAAAGTAATGGGGCTTGTTTCACAGTAACTTCCCAAAGGAATATGGTTTTATTAATACTGTGACTCTTGGATGACCATATTGAACATGGAAGATGGAAAATATCCTCTTAGCTTCTCATCACGATTGACCATCTTACTGTACAGAAAAATCACTCTGTCCCTTCTTTCCTTCTGTTGATCTGAAAATCCCACCCCTATGTCAAATATAGAGTTCTATAGACTGCAGTTTTCTGTCTACTGTAAGATATAATAGCTACTTCTGTTATGGGAAACCAAGATTTAATCCAGTAAGTCTGTACAAATCAATATCTTTGTTAAATGACACCATGTTTGAGTTATTTTATGTTATGTTGATGGTTAGCTAATTTTGTAATGGAGACATTCCTTCTTGAAGCAGACATTGTATAATTTAGTGGTTAAAATGTCAGTCATTAAGGGTTGTGGGCCTGCACTAGGGCAGGAAGAGGGTGGATTTATTGATGGAAATGTATCTATATAATCTTTGTGGTCCTTTGACCTGGAGGATCCATTTTGGTTATAATTTTGTTTTGTGAAATGACATCAACCACAATCATTAATGTAAAAATGACACTGAAATGTTTTGTTCATCTGACCTGATTTTAAAGTCTTGTTACAGAAACAGCTTTTCAATGCAAAATAAATTAAAGCTTGGAATTTAAGCACTCTGCCTCTCTCTTTCTCTCAGCTAAAAGAAGACAAATATCACAAGTATAATAAAATAGACAATACACATTGCAAGGAGCAGGTTCAGATCTGCAAATCATGCAGTTAGTCACAATAGAGGAATATATTAGAGTGTTAGACTAGTGGACAAGCCTTTTGAATGTTGTTATGTTATCAATGAACCACGAAAACACCTTTGATAAGCTTTATATCAATAAATATATCTGGACTCAGCGCACCGCATATACCAAATTGGATTTCACCTCTTCTTTCTTTATACAATCTCCAAATGTAGAAGGTGGTTGAAGAAGTGCTACTGTACCCTTCGAGCCACTGTTCCTAACTTTAGAAAGTTCTGGAGAAGTTGAATTTTAAGACTGAAGACTTCTAAAGGCATTTTTTCGTCACAGACAACCCGAGAAGAGGAATAAATGGGAACAAGACAGATGCTGCTCATTGTCAGCCCAGGTTGAGCAAATTGAAAGAAAACTTGGAAGCAGAACCAATTCACCAATTCCCCTCATTTCTTTTTCCTTTTCACTCCCCCCCCTTTATCACAAATGACTATTTTAGCTCCACTGTTTGGCATGGCTTCATATCTTAGCAGCCTCTTATTCACACCACTCATAAAAGACTGCATTACAAAAGTACCTGGAAAATAAAAATTCATTGAAAGAGGGGACCCATCAAGCCTAAATGGAAGTTTATATTGCAACATTATGAGAAATCTGGTGCATCTGCAACTCCCTTGGTGGAGAAGCCTGAGCAATTTAATTCCGAACAATTAAAGCCATACAGTTAGCCTGTTGTGCTGGGATGAGGGATTAAAAGGAAGAATGACCCTCACTTTGCCAGGCCGAGGGTTCGTTTCACTTTGTGTCATCCTTGGGTAACAAAATCTCAAAAATCTTCTTTCAAACCTCAGAACTAGCAGGCAGGAAGTGGCTGACACCGTCCATTCTTTCTAATTTTTCTCTGTCTCTGTGTGTCTGCCTTTGACTCTTTGCTGATTCCTGAAGATTGCTGGACAAGTCCCTGCAGTTTTGTTGGTAAGATTTCAGAAGGGGTTGTCGTGGCTTCCTTTCTAGAGCTGAAAGATAGTGATTGGCCCAAGGTCACTCAGCTGGCATTGTGCCTAAGGTAGGACTGGTACTCACAGTTTCCTTGTTTCTACTCCAACATCTTCTCTGTAGAACTAGAACTCTCCGTCTCCTGGTTTGTAGCCTGGTGCCTTAACTGCTACCCCAAACCCTGACCTTTCTAATGCTTCCTCAAAATTTGTCCTCCCGTTTCTTGAAAGTTTTCTTCCCTGAATTAGGAGATCTCTTTTTCTGCTTTCTTCTCAGCCAAAGAATAAAGATGGTACTAGCTAATTGATTTAATTGTGGAGATGTCGTGAAAAGGTATTTTCTCTAATATATCTCTTAATAACCCTCTACTCATATATCTTAACAAAATATATATTCTTCTATTCTTGGAAAAAAGCCCATATATATCTCTATATAAGACTAAGACCCTTTGTATTTGGTGCCTCCTAATTGTTTAATTTATTTATTGGCTGTATTTTTAAATTTTAAGTGTTCAGACAATTTTTATCACACAAGGAAATTCACATCAATATGCCACCATTAGAAAGTTCTGTGGTTAAATGATGTTGTTTCAACTTGAGAAACATCGGAACTTTTGTCGATAGATAGATAGATAGATAGATAGATAGATAGATAGATAGATAGATAGATAGATAGATAGATAGATATAGAAGGAGATATAGAGAGAGATAGGGAGGGAGGCAGATAGAGAGAGAGGGAGGGAGATAGAGATAGAGATAGAGATAGAGATAGAGATAGAGATAGAGATAGAGATAGAGATAGAGAGATAGGGAGGGAAGGAGAGAGAGATAGTGAGAGAGAGAGGGACCGAGATAGATGATAGATAGATAGATAGATAGATAGATAGATAGATAGATAGATAGATATAGAAGGAGATATAGAGAGAGATAGGGAGGGAGGCAGATAGAGAGAGAGGAGGAGATAGAGATAGAGATAGAGAGATAGGGAGGAAGGAGAGAGAGATAGTGAGAGAGAGAGGGACCAGATGATGATAGATAGATAGATAGATAGATAGATAGATAGATAGATAGATAGATATAGAAGGAGATATAGAGAGAGATAGGGAGGGAGGCAGATAGAGAGAGAGGGAGGGAGATAGAGATAGAGATAGGGAGGGAAGGAGAGAGAGATAGTGAGAGAGAGAGGGACCGAGATAGATGATAGATAGATAGATAGATAGATAGATAGATAGATAGATAGATAGATAGATATAGAAGGAGATATAGAGAGAGATAGGGAGGGAGGCAGATAGAGAGAGAGGGAGGGAGATAGAGATAGAGATAGAGAGATAGGGAGGGAAGGAGAGAGAGATAGTGAGAGAGAGAGGGACCGAGATAGATGATAGATAGATAGATAGATAGATAGATAGATAGATGATAGATAGATATAGAGAGAGATATAGAGAGAGATAGGGAGGGAGGCAGAGAGAGAGAGAGAGAGAGAGGGAGGGAGAGAGAGAGAGATAAAGATAGAGAGATAGGGAGGGAGGGAGAGAGAGAGAGTGAGAGAGAGAGGGACCGAGATAGATGATAGATAGATAGATAGATAGATAGATAGATAGATAGATAGATAGATAGATAGATAGATAGATAGATAGATAGATAGATAGATAGATAGATATTTTATCCTGCTGGTAAGGAGACATTTCTCTTGGAGAGACAAAAATGAAAAAAAAGAGGGGGGTGAGAGGTGAGGATAGAAAAGCTTAGCATTGAGAATTAACCTTGATTACATACGCAATTTGCTAATCAAAATTAGAGACCTGCTAATCAAGCCTGAATTATGAGGCACCTATTTTTTTTTCATAGTATAGCATAGCTGAATTCAAATGTTTGATAAATAAGAGTCTGCCTATGGAATAGAAGGAACACTTAGCATTTCATAGAAGCTCAGCTTATCCTGGTTTATTTAACATATCTCAGTTAAGCAAGAGAAAGGAAGCAACTGAAAGCCAAACAGTCCATTACTCTGATTCCTGAGAAAAGCAATTTTTGATATTTCAAAAAAAAAAAGAAAGAAAGAAAGAAAAGAAAAAAAAGATCTTCAAGAAACTGTAGAAAGATGGATGGATCATTCAAATAATTGGAAAAGGAACAACTATGCAATCAAAGGCACAATACAGATCAGATGCTTTATTTCTTAATTTATACACCACTTTACTTTTGTTGCTCTTTTTAATCATATGACTGGTTGTCTGTAGGTCTACACAGACACAGTCTCTCTCTCCCTCTCTCTCCTTCTCTCTCTTTCCAATCAATTCAATAATTCTTACAATAACTGGACCAGTCTGCTCCTTCTGTTCCCCTCTGTATGCATCTGAATTTAGCCATTTATTTAGCCCTTATTTGAGCTGTTACAGCTTCAGAGAAAGTGGATCAAAATCATATTTAGTGGAAAAGATGCAATTTATAATATATATATTAAGAGAATACGTGTCTAAAAGGCAAGCTTTTGTGCAGATCCGGGCAGATGAAAAACCTGTAGGGAAATGTAAATCTGGGGTGGTAATTGAATGCAGATGTGACACAGACTACAGATAGGCTGATATCTCCGTTCTTTTATGTATCTGTGGTGGTACTAATAGCATGAGCATATATGGATTGGGTTGTGCTGCCTCCTCTGCCATTAAATTAATTGTATTGGAAAGCAATAAGGTTGCTATAAAAATACAGGAAGGATTGAAATGAAGTTCTAGTCATTGTAAGTAAAAAAGGAAGTCAGGTTTAGGGAGGAAGGAGCATAGATGATGGAGATAGAAGCTAGTTCTTTGTAATGGAGAAGCTTTTATGAACAAGAATTTTATTTGTAGATGTCACTTCCTATGTTTTATGGACTCTCATCCTGGCAGACATCCCGCTGTTCCATAACCCGTGTAGCTGAGATGACATTATGATGGCAGACGGTTGGTGTGACTTATTTTGTCTAGTCGCATTTACACACCTTGCATATATAAGAACATAACAACCAGCCTTTTTGGTTCAGGTAATCTAACTTACTCCCAACTCTCACAGATTGTTCAGAATACAAAAATAGTCTGACTCACCTGGAAACTCAAAGAATGCAATTTGTACTACAGTGTAAGAGGCAAGTACCTAGAGGTCATTCAATGCAGAAAGGATTTTGGGAATGTTGAATTGGATGGAAAGAAATGACAAAAACAGTGAATCCAAGGAGCTATATTGGATGAAAAAAGGTCATTTGTCACCAACCTGTGTTCTGCCTCTAGGGGAAATATCTTACTGTGACTTTCTAGAAAATCAGAAAAGCACAAGTATGAAGAAGGCAAATATTTATGAATTTGAAATTAAGCTTAGAAACAATACCAAGACTTTTTTTTTTTAAACTCATTCAAATTGATGAAAAAGAGTTGGCTTTACAAATTCTTTCAAAGGAGAACAGATTTGAAGGACTATAGTACTTCTGGCTATTCTTGCCTGTGTTTCTCATCGGTGGTTATTCTCATAATTTCCTATTTATTTCTTACAAGTAGCATCCTTGCATTTATTAGCAGCAAGGCTGTCGAATGATAAGTTGTGTGTGTCTTTGATTGTTTAATCTTCTTTCTGGTGGTCTTCAGTCTCCCTGGATTGCCTTTATTCTGTTGAATCTCAATGGAAACCATTCCTCCCATGGAGTATTTTCAGTAGTAATCGGATTGTCCTTAATAATGCCCTATCCTTTAGAGTTTGTTGGAGAACTTCTTCCTCTGAAGTTGTTCGGTAAAGCTGCACATCCACCATCTCTTTATAAAATTTTCAAAAGACGTTAATAGTTGGTTCTATTTGAAATTTCAGAATGATTTTAACTGTTGAGGGCTAGTGTTTCTCTTTTTCCTAATAGAAAGATTTCTCAATTGCTATGATTTTGCACATTCCAAAGGGTCATTCTCTGCATTCCACCCATTTCACCAGGAACCTAAGAGGAATGAACAGGGGCCAGGTGGGGAAGGGTTGGATGAGTACAGGTAGTCCTTGACTTACTTCATTTAGTGACCATTCAAAGTTACAACAGCATTGAAAGAAATGGACTTATGACCGTTTTTCACACGATCGTTGCAGCTATCCCATGGTCACGTAATCAAAATTCAGGCGCTTGGCAACTGGCTCATATTTGTGATGATTGCAGTGTCTCAGGGTCATGGGATCTCCTTTTGCAACTTTCTGTTGCAAAGTCAAGCATGTTACTAACTTAACACCTGTGGTGATTCACTTAACCATTGTGGCAAGAAAGGTCATAAACTGGGGCAAAATTCACTCAACAACTGTCTTACTTAGCAACGAAAATTTGGAGCTTAATTGTGATTGTAAGTTGAGGACTGCCTGCATTAATCCTTTGGTAGTTTGGACTGCATGCCTGCTTGCTTATACATATTATGTGTTGCTTGTTCATGTTGAAAATAAACAACTATTGGGCACATATTTCTTGACTACAGAAATATTTATTTGCGTGATCTATGGATTCAGAGAGCTTTGAATTAATTGCTTTTACATTTTTGCGTCTGATATCCTGCCAGCCACATGACTCTAAGAAGGATTTAAAACACTTTTGTGTGATAACCCAGCCTGGAAATCACATGCAAGCCATTGTAGAAAGTGAACTATTTTACAAATGGACTAAAACCATTTTTGAAGGTTAAAACAAATACATTCATCATTGATGGTTAAATTGAAAATAATGTTGGAAGTCACATCTTGTGAAAATTAAAATAGAAAGATAGCTTCGGAGTTCCTATAAGGGAGGGATGGAATTTTTGTTTTATTCAGGGTTTGCAGCTTAAAGAAGTGTTTCAGGGGCTTGATTTGATAATTTGCATATTCAGACGCAAGCAGGCACCTCCGAGAAGATTGCTCTAAGAAGGATGAAATAAAGAATTCCCATGTTACCCCTGCGATCTAGGATTCTTCAAATTTATTGGGTTTATACAGAACCATTGATGTAATTTTTAAAATGTCTTCATAATTAATTTAAAAGAGGAAGTCTGAAAGCAAGGTGTTAAATATAAAGAAAATATGACTATTAAGGTAGGACTGAGACTGTACAGTTTAAAATGGTTCCCTAGTCTTACTTCTGGCATCTGTAATAAACCATGCTTGTTTATACGTTGGCAGAAATGTTAGTTTACAGTAGCTTACCATTAGTCTCATCTTAAGCCATCTTGTTTATAAAAAATATTGTAGTTCCTGGCTCAAATGCTCAATACCTACGGTCTTTTTCCTTTGGGCAAATTACTATAGTCTTGCTGTTCACAAAGAAATGGACTGTGGCAGTGTGATCCTTGCTTGTGAATGCATGTGTGTGATCTCCATATATCACAGACCAAAGAGTCACCTACATTATCTTGTGCCTCTTAATAAAGTACAGGATGGACACCAATTTGAACTAATCATGGTTAAAACTTAGGCCCATAGTGAACTGGAACTGGATATTGATTCAGTGTTTTTTGAACTTCCAAGCAAGCTTTTAGCCATCATCCTAAAACCGTTGGAAATAGAAAAACTTTCTTCTACAGGTAGTGCTCGACTTTTGACCAGTCATTTAATGACCATTCAAAGTTATAACAGCACATGGCTAATGGCTGTTTTTCACACTTACCACCCTTGGTCACATGATCAAAATTCAAACACTTGGCATTTGGTTCATATTTATGATGGTTGGCATATCTCCAGTCATGTGATCACTTTTACAACCTTCTGACAAGCAGTCAATGGGGAAGCCAGGTTCACTTAACAACCATCTTACTAACTTAACAACAGTCGCAAGAGTCATAAAAAGGGACAAAATTCACTTAACAAATTTCTCATTCAGCAACATGAATTTGGGACTCAGTTGTGGTCATAGGTCGAGAATTACCTGTAATCATTAAGCCAAGGGATAATCCTGGCCAAGAACAATACCAATATTTTACTGGTTTTGGATCCGGTGATCTCTCAGCCATTGAGCAAGGAAGATGGAGTCTACCCACATCTATCCACAAACCTTTGACCTTTCCGTTCCTTTCAACATCCCATTATATTTTTTTTATTTCTGGAATGAAAAGATCAAGAGATGATAAAATGCAAAATTAGTATTTCCATCTTCCCTGGCATCCTAATCTAGTTTGTTTTTTGTTTTAATAATGGCTCCTTATCATTCATCTTTTAATTGAGAAGGAACAAACCAGCCAGAGATCAAATACAAAAGATGTAAAACTTGATGAAGACTATAAAGATTTGATTTAAGAAGCATAGTAGCAAGGAGGCAGGATCTAGGCTGTGGGTCTGTTTCTATTTATTCAACCATGGAGATCAATAGCATTTTTTTTTAAAGTGCACACAAAAGAGGAAAGACTGTAGCCTATAACAAAAACCCTTTCATAATCAATATTATCGAAAAGATATTAGGTTTTTGTAAAAAAACAAAAACAAAAAGAGATCATGGTAGAAAGTGGAGGGGGGAAGAGAACCCACCAGAAGCGAGACAGCACACAAAGGTTTACTTCAGAGGACTACAAAATATTGGACTAAAAATAACATTAAAGATGAAATTTGCAATGAATCTCAAGCTGCTGTATTCCCCATGGTTGAGTCTGCCAAAGGCACTGTTGGTTTCCTCTGTTCTTTTCTGTCTTTATTTAAATATTTTATACAGTTGTCTGTGTTCATGTGTAGTGCGAGCTGTCATTTATATTTCAAGTCCACTCTAAAATGGATCTTCGCCTACAGCAAGCTGTGCACAGCAGTTGAGTGTTTCTGAACTAGGGGGCTACACTGAAGTGGGGAGGACAAATGATGGCTGGTATTTAAAGTCATTTTTGTGTACTTACAGTTGGCTGTCATGTCTTCTGCTCTGAAACTGATTTCGTGGCTTTTGTGATATTATGAAAAGATGGGATGAGAGGGAGATTTCCACTTATCGGAAATCCATTTATTGCTGTTGATATACATACATACATACATACATACATACATACATACATACATACATACATATGTGTACATACATAGGCAATCCTATTGACCAGGAGTTTCTGGTCATTCAAACTATTGGGTAACTATCTCTGTATCACTAAAAACTGATAGTTGATTATCTCCAACATACTGCAATTGTTCTATCATTTGAAAAAGATCAACCCCCTCCCCCCAATAAGCAGTCAAAACTAGGTGTAACATGACATTTCACACTGGTTAATTTACACACTTTAATATGTTTCTGCTAGATTACCCTCCACCCTCCTCCGGTGAGACATAACCCTCCTGGTCACAATCTTTTATTTCACTAATCTTCTTTGTATCTGTTCACTGACCCTGGAGGATGTACTTAGCTTGTGACCTTATTTTGGTTAATAAAATTCAGGATATCTGACCACCATTCACCCCCACAAACTAGAAGGAGATTATTGTTTGATCAGAAGTCTTAAGAACATGGCTTCATCTTCTGGATAGGTGAGTGGATGAGCACACATCTCTTCAGGATCTGTTTCTTTGATCCTTGAGCTTATTTCCCAAAGAAAAACAAAAATAACAATCAATGATATGAATACGAAATATGAGATACGCCGTATGATTTAGCAGCAGCATTAAAAAACAACTCCAACGCCATCAGCATTCTTTAAGGGATTTATATTGCCCAGAAATGACACCAAAATGGAAATTTTCCAATAATAATCCACAGCCAAACCAAAAGCCTACATTGGCATTTCTTGCTAATTTCCAGAGCTGTGGAGCAAAATAATCAAGATGTAAATTAAAATGTAGAGATTGAATCTGTGTTTTAAAAAAGTTGCATAGTTAATGTTGTTCACTTGTTGAGGAGACTGTATCATCTGTGTATAGTCTGTGATTCAAATAACACACTTGGGATGATCCCCTCCTTTCTCCAAAATAAACAATTTATCTGTGTATTCAGTCAAGGGAGGTTGTTCTTTTAATTAAATCCTCTCATCATATTATTGCTGAGATGGCTGTAATAATTTTAATTGGTTAATTAATTGATGTGCTAATTGGCTAGTTCATCTAGTTAATCAACTGGGCTTTTTAAAAAAAAATTCAACTTTTCAAACTTCAGCTGTTTGATGACACTTATCTCAGTGGGATATATCGAGGCTCAAATTAATGTAATTAAAAGATACCACTGCAAAATTCTGTTTTTCAAACCAACATAAACAGTGTTTATCTACCTCCAAATGCTTTCCCCCCTCAGCATTTAGAAGCACACATATCAAATAAATACATAAAATAAAATTATAACTGAGAGTTTAAAAAAAAAGATGTTCTCTGATCATGCATTAAATAATTCCCTTCTATAGGTAGTCTCGATTTGCAATCACAGTTGAGTCCAAAATTTCCATTGCTAAGCAAGACAGTTGTTAAGTGAGTGTAAAAATAGTCATAAGTCCCTTTTTACAATGCCGTTGTAACTTTGAATGGTGACTAAATGAATGGTTGTAAGTTGAGAACTGTCTGTACCTCAAGCATGATAGTTTATCAACAGTTCTTGAAGGTCTCTGGGAATTGCTCTCAAGCTTTCTGGGGACCATTTATGGTCATGGATGCTGAAACTGATCAGCTCTTGTCTCTGAAACATTAGATGCATGCACACAAAGATACACAAAGATACACAACAAACACATCTACCACGTTTCTTTGTGATGGGAAAAAAAGAGAAGAGGAATGCAACGGCCATCCATTTTAAATATGTGTATGTTTGTTCTTCCCAGGAATATTAATTTCTTTGAAGGTGTAAGAAAACCTTGGAGAATGAAAATATTGTTAATGCTGTAGGAAAACTTAGAAAGAATTCTATAGCAAACATTTATTTTCCAGTGCAGACCGTCCTTTTGTCAAGGACTTATTTTCATTAGTTTTCTAGATTTTAAAAAAAAATGTAAGAAAAAAAGTGCTTTGAGTTGCTTTGAATGTCAAAAAATAGAGTGAATGCTCAGTGCATAAACTAATTTACACAATTGACATCCAGACACCTCATTATGTTCTTGTTTTTAAATTATATTTTGGGATGTTTCATACACAGACAAACTTTTTCTGCAGTTAATTATTTCATAATTAATATTTTAGCTACCTTTCCTTTTCCTTAAAAATTTGAAGGTGGATATATTTTAATTTAAACTTAGCAATAGTAGGTGAATCTCCTCTTCTGAGAAAACATGTAGATGTTATACAGATGCAGTCTGTTCCCTCACATATCTGCAGCAGTTGAACATTACTTCATCCAGATAAAATTTTGCTTTAGGAAAATTCGGCAGCATCTTTATAAATCATGAAAACCTAAGCATATTTATTCAAAAGTAAGTCATGCTGTGCTCAGTGGGATTTGTTTCTGAGTATACATTTATAGGCTTGTACTCATGATCTCTTAAACCACACACACACATACACACACGCGCACACACATACGCACATACACACATTTGTTAAATTCAAAAAACAAAATGATCTATCTATTTATTTTTTAATTAAAAGTAAAATAACACTTAAAGTCATATGGCACTTTGAAATGTGTAATTCCTGTTTATATCCATTCCATCCATTTCCTAAATGAATTTTCATTCCACTACGTCAACTATTGACCTATTTAAGATTACTGATAGAACAACCCGATGTTCAACACCTCTGGCTATAATCTAACATTCGACACTGTGTTTCTTAATGTTGAATTCATAAAATTCATTTATGAATGGGAAAGTGAAGGTGGTTTGTTTGTGCAAAAGCTGGAGACAAAGGTAAAACATAGCTATCATTTCAGGTTCCTCCAACTTAAGCCTATTATTGAAACAATGACATCTGTTAAAAAACTCAATCAGAAAATAGCCAACTGTTTCAGAAAAGCAGAAATAGTATGATTGTATGCCACCCACAGTTACCCTGAGGTAAGATGGAAGGCCAATACGATAGATAGATAGATAGATAGATAGATAGATAGATAGATAGATAGATAGATAGATAGATAGATAGATAGATGAAATTAAAGTCGTTTGAAAAAGGATGGGTTTAATGGAGATGATTTAACTTGGAGAGGAGGGCAAATTTATTTATTTCTCATAGGCCTTCCTTCAGATAGTTCCTCATGATGATGAAGATGAGAACCATCTCACTCTATCAACAATAGCTGGCAGTGCTTGTGGGAACATGAACATCACTTGCCATTGGAGAAAAGCATTTGAGGAGGTTGTTCTCTGATAAATGACTGTAAAATGGGCAATGCTAGTAATGCTTCTTTTCTTTTCAAAGATTTGTAGCATCCTGCCATTCTAGTCGACCATTTCAGAATTGCACAAGCTCTTAAAGATCTACCCAATGGTTGGTATAGCTGAAAATAGGAGAAGCTGAAGAAGCTTCTTGGATGTGAAGCGAAACGTCTTCAAAGAAAAACCAGACAGTCCAGTTGCCTCTTGAAAAAGCACCTTTGGGACAAGAGATTGGATTTCCCGCTTGAGCAGGGGATTGAGCTCTCTTAGATCCCTTCCAACTCTGTTACTCTGTTATTCTAACTGTGAATTAATTCCAGATTGTTTTGACTGACCAATTGAATAACAGGGCCGGTGAGGAAGTTGGAATAATATTTGTAAG
Source organism: Notechis scutatus (assembly GCF_049901735.1). NCBI lineage: Eukaryota > Metazoa > Chordata > Lepidosauria > Squamata > Elapidae > Notechis > Notechis scutatus. The sequence continues at coordinate 9,469,689 of NC_142017.1, read as the reverse complement.
GCAAGAAAAGTACGGACTGCATTTCTAAGCATATGTGGGTGTAAATCTCTTTGAACCCATCAAAACTTACTTCTGAGTGGATGTGCTTATGGCATCACTATTCAGTATCTATAATCTTTTGTACTAATTACTCTGAAAGCATTTCTTTGTGTATGTGTTCAGCAGGAGAGGGACCCAGGAAACCAGTTGGATTTTTGTTTAATATTCAGATAACTTCTATTCACCTGCTGTTCAACCCAGCATCTACAGTCTTTTTTCCAACACTGATCATTATGTGAAACAGGCTACCTTTAAAGCAGAGGTTCTTAAGCTTTTTGTGCCACGGATCCCTTTGAGAGTCTGATGAAACCCAGGGAACCTTCTCATAAAAATGGATTTAATTGCACAAAATAAAATGCATAGCTATAGACTGTATTACAATGGGGACAACGGTACTCAAATACAGTTATCAGAATACTAAAAAAAAAAAAAAGCAGAGATGTAATATAGTATATGTGCTGCTTTATAATCCACTAAATCAGTTAAGAGAAAATAAAATTGTAAATTTGTCCCATCCGAGGTCATGAAATTTATCCATGGACACTTCCTCCATCCACGGGTCCCATGATTAAGAACCTCTCCTTTAGTGGTTGGTGGTCTAGTCTCAATCTAACAAAGAGGACTAAAATGGTAGCAATTTATGGATATATAAGAAAGTAGTCAAGTTTATTGATGGCACCTGGATGAAAATGTGCAAGTCTCTGCCAGTATATACTGCTTTACAGTGTTTTACAGCCCTCTCTAAGTGGTTTACAGAATCAGCTTTTTGCCCCCAACTATCTGGCTCATCATTTTACACACCTCGGAAGGATGGAAGGCTGAGTCAACCTTGACTCAACTCCTGGCAGTAAGCAGCGTTAGCTTGCAATAGCAATAGCACTTAGACTTATATGCTGCTCTACAGTGCTCCACAGCCCTCTCTATGCAGTTTACAGAGTCAGCATCTTCCCCCCCCCAACCATCTGGATCCTCATTTTACCCACCTCGGAAGGATGGAAAGCTGAGTCAATCTGGAGCCTGGTGAGATTCGAACTGTCAAGTTGCACTCAGCTGGCAAAGCAGAACTGTAGCCTGCAGTACTGCACTCTAACCCCTGCGCCACCATAGCTCAGTACCTAACCATGCAAAAAGTCCTGAGGAAATTTATTATCATTTATTATTTCATTTACATACCATAATTATGTTCATTATGATCCAGTAAGAACATTGCAAGAAGTCCCACTTAAAGTCTCCATTCTACAACAAAGAAGGTAACCCTTCTCCCCTTGGAAGTTCAGGTAGCTCCTTCCCTCATATCATTGGTAAAGCTGTTAAAACAACATTATACTGTCTCAAGGTTGACTCAGTCTTCCATCCTTCCAAGGTGGGTAAAATGAGGACCCAGATTGTTGGGGGCAAGAGGCTGACTCTGTAAACCATTTGTGAGAGCTGTAAAGCACTATGAAATAGTACATAAGTCTAAGTGCTATTGCTATTGTAAGTGCTATTGCTATCCCATTGTGTAAAAGGCAAATATTTCTCAATATTCTTCTTTATCATATTTATCACACACGCACACACATTTGGAAGCTGTCACAGTTAGGAAATACTTTTCCAGAAGACAGAAATGGATACTTGCATGAAGTTGCAAAAAAAAAAAAAAAAAAAAAGGTTCAAGGTTCAAGTGTGTCTTTGTAGTTAAAAAAAAACAAAAAAACTAAACCATTTAAATATGGAAAACTTTCCTTGCTTTCAGGTCCAGAGTCTGCCAAACACAATGCTAATGTCCTATTATCACTTTTTTTAAAAAAAAAAACTTTATATATCTTCCATATCTTAAAATCTGGGCAACCATTTGACTGGGACTGTCTTGAGCAGAACCCAGATTGAATACTTGTGTGTGTGTTCCTGTTTGTGTTCTGTGCGTGATTTCTCACTGCAGCGGTGACTCTGACCTACAAATGTAATGAAAGATATGAAAGTATGGTTGCAAGCAGTTTCCTCTGGGAATTCATTATAGTTAACAAGTGAGCAATCATTATCTTGCCTTACCTGCATATCCTCAATATGGCCAGTTGCCCCCTATGACATTTTATCGGCTAGGTTCACATCAAGCTATAGCATGATTTGTATAGTTTAGGCTTATCAGGTTACACTAGCCATCTACCAGGTCTGCATGTGGTATAAATTCCAATTAAATATGGCTAAACAAACAGTAGTTAGACATGATTCCTTTCCCGGATTCCTTTTGCAACCAAGGCGGCCATTCTGTGTGCTGAACTCTCTACATGAATTGTAGGCAATGTTCAAGTCCTCCTTTTTTGTCTCATTGACTTCTCCTGCCAGTCAATTCTGTTAAATGACCCCAAGGGCCAATTTGATGTAGTGGATCTGTTATGTGTCATTCTGAAGTCAGCTTCTATCTCTGTTCATCAGTTTCCCATCCAGCCATACCCTCCAGATGCTTTGTCCTTGTGCTTCCCTCTCATTTGATGTGGACAGATAACACCTTTGCATCCACATGGGAAGCAACTGAAAAGTTTTCCTCTCACACAAAACACACAGAGCATAATTAGACCTCTGCACCTGCCTCATTTCTCCTGTGTCTTTGTTCATCGGTACACAGATCAAAAATCCAAGCTGTAAGGGCATGTTGGTCTTCTCAGTTTCCCCCCTCCTCATCTTCTACCTTTTCCCACTTAATGCGCTAAAGTCACCAGAACAAACCATAGGATGAGTTTATCCTGGGAAATGGGAAGTAACTCATTGGGGATGAAAAACACGAGTACACCAAACACTTGAAGCTGGCATTCCTTCCACAGCAAGCGGCTTTTAAGTGTGTCGTGTTCTTTGCTTGTTTCAAGCATGTGGAATAGTCATACCAATTAAATGTTCTGCATAGAAACCCTGGTGGGATGTAGTATTACCTTGGTCCTCATCAGTAGTACAAAACGTGTTACCTCTAGACCAGCATTTTTCAACCTTGGCAACTTTAAGATGTGGGGACTTCAACGTCCAGAATTCCTCAACTGGCATGCTGGCTGGGGAATTCTGGGAGTTGAAGTCCACATCTTGTAGAGTTGCCAAGTTTGAAAAAAAAAAACTCTGTGGCAGCTCCTCAAATATTGGAACATTGCTATCATGTCTCCCCTGGTCCTTCTCTTCACTAGACAAGCCATACCCATTTCCATTAAATGGAATAGACCCCCCTTGCCCCCCACACACAAACCACCACCACCAACAATTCTTGTTTTCTTCTTCTTTTGAATTGTTCCTATGCTATATATCTAAGCAAACATTTGTTCCACTGATCATTTCTGAGCAAAAGACACGAATCCCTAGACGGCAAAAAAAAACAAAAAAAAACCACAGAGGCAGCTGTTGATCATTATGTAGAGTCATCTTGCTTAAGCATACCACTGTTGGAAGATTTCTTGAGGAAATGGCCTTGGCTTATAATGCATCTGCAGTATAATGAAAGCAAAGCTATTGAAATTAGAGCATTTCTTTTTAGAGCATATTTATTGTGCAACTGAATCCTTGCTTCTTTCCTCAATCATTTAACTAGTTTCTGTTGATTATAGATAATGTACAGTTGTAATTATGTGTATGCTTATTTGTTGCTTGTATCCAAGAATAATCCGCCCTGGCTGAATGGATTATAATAGATCTTGAACCAGAGTTTTCACCCTCAAGCATGTGAGCTAAGAAAAAGTTATTATTGTAGAGTCATGTACAAAGTGTTTTCTCTGCATTCTCGTACAATATTTGAAAAAAGACTTTGAGGTCTGAAGGTGCCACTTTCATGAACATGGAGTAGAATGACAGATTTGCTTGAGAGAAATTCAGATTCAAAAAGCTCATTTAGCCATTAAAGTCAATGGCCCGGTTGAAATGCCACAGTATGTCTCTTCGTTGATGAGTTTTAAGCTAGTCACAATGCCAAATATCACACCTATATATTGAGTTCATTTTTAATTTATAGTTATACTTTTTTTCTATATTTATGTCCGGCCTTTCTTCTGAATGTTCAAGGAGATTCATAGAAAGATATCTCTTTGTTGACCCATCCTGTAACAATTTTAAGAGGTAGGGTGGATTGAAAGACAGTTGACTAGGCTAAAGTCAACAAATGAATTTTCACAACTGAGGATGGACTTGAACTTGAGTCTTCCAATCCTGCATACTAACCATGGTGACACAGTGGTTAGTATGCAGTATTGCAGGCTAATTCTGCCAACTGCCAGCATTTCAATCCTGACTGGCTCAGGATCGACTCAGCCTTCCATTCTTCTGGGATCAGTAAAATGAGGATCCAGATTGTTGGGGGCCAATATGCTGACCTTGTAAACCACTTAGTGAGGGTTGTAAAGCACTATGAGGTGGTATATAAGTTTAAGTGCTACTGCTATTGCTATTAGCCACAAATCCTGGTCCAGTAACTTAAACACTATAACTCACTGAATTTGTGTTTGAAACAAATGTCATGGAGAGAGATTTACTTCTCATACCTGAAGAGGAAACGTATCTAATAATTAGGAAGATCATAGAAAGGAAACATCAAATAATGGGTTAGGAATCCCAGTCCTAGTGCTATGATATCACTGTGAAGGATATCAAATATTGAAATGATCAGATATTCAAATAAAGACAACTGTTATTAGCAAAGTACAAAACGGATCATTTCCTGGAATTGTAAGTTGGAGGATTTTCTGGAAAATGTTGGCTAAACTGAAAAATTTCAAAAGCATTCTGGAAGATTCAGGCGTGGATTTGACCTCTGCAAATCAAGCTCAACCCAACTGAGATTTGACCCAATTACTGGTCAAAAATGGGCAGCAAAATAGACCTTCTGGTATAGACAATGATCCTCTCCAATGCACAACAGACAATGATCCTCTCCAATGCACAACTGTCTGTTGATGTGCTGATGTTTTCCAAGCCAATAACTAGATGTAAATGTTTATGGAGAATAAAAATAGAGCTTAAATAAATCTTAATGCCTCTCCCTATTTTTAACTCGACTTTCTCTTGCTCTGTTTCTCAGCTTCCAGTTCGAAATGCATTTTTTCCCCTACTCTCTGCCTCCTCTTTTCCAAACTTACACAAGGCTATTTCTTTACGATTTTATTTCTTCATCTTCCACATCAAAGCTACGGTAGTCTATAGAAAGCAAATTAGGAATGCATTATTTTCCATGAAAAAAGTCTCAGTGCGACTTATAATTCTATTTTTTTTCCTAGTGGGTAGAATAACATAAATCAAAAGAAGCAATAGTCTACCTTGTGTTTTGACTACTTTGACCCTCTTCAACCCCTGCCAATTTTTATCTCATTTTTGTTTAACTTTGTACATCAGAGTTTAATTTTAAAGCTGGTCCAGAAGACAGTGATGTATAGGTTACATCAAGTACGGCTTAAATTACCCTTTCCCCAGTGATTCGAAGCTGGAGGGGGGATTACTTCTGCAATGGGATATCAGTGTGAAAAAAGGAATGGACAATACCTGCCCTCTGAACTGACCCATCTTTTGGTACAAAAAATAGTTTTGCCAGGCTATCATTTATTGATTGTTTTTAGATTTTAAAAGACCTTTTCAACTTTTGTTGAAGTTTGTCCTGTATATATGTTTGGATAGAGGATAGATAGATAGATAGATAGATAGATAGATAGATAGATAGATAGATAGATAGATAGATAGATAGATAGATAGATAGATAGATAGATAGATAGATAGATAATATGAAAAACAATACATTGTTTTATTCTACTTTGTGACTTAAGTTTCAGGTGATTTGGCAAAAATCAGGATATTTCACAGATGGCCCTTGCTAATTTGAAAATGGAGCATTCTGGCATTAGAATCTGTTTAATTTGATGTTTAGCTTGTTAAAGGTATCCATGCTTTTTTTCAAGAAGGGGTTTCATGAGAAGGGATAATGCAACGAGCATTGTACCTTTGTGCATCCTTCGGAGTTTTTGCATTGTCCTCTCTCATCAGATGCATGAATGTTTATATTATATGTTTTTGTCTCTGTAATGCACACCTATTTGAGAGGCCTCTTTCCTAGTTCTCCTGCAATATATCTGATGCTTTTTTTTCATTTTTTGGTTGACTTTTAAACACCTATGGCCAAATTTTAATTAAGCATACTCTCCGGATGCCTGAGCTCTGAATAGGAAAATACGTTTTAGCTTTATTTCCAGGGGATTAATTGTATCAATTTAAGTCTCTTTTTCTGATCTCTGCTATCACAGCAACTTAAACATTTTTTTCAATACCATCAAGTGCACCCAGTGCAAAATGTAGAACAGTATATGTGAGGTCAAAATATATTACACTGAAGTCTGTTTTTTTTATCATTACAAGAAATAATGTATACAGGTTATTGTTTATTCCTGCATGTCTTGCATTCCATAAGTATATGCTATGCTGTTTTATCTTTATTAGCATTACCTTGGCCATTATTGGTTAATGATTTGCGCATGCATGTTCTCATAAACATATGCTCACATCCATTGTCCAAATTACACTTTCTTGCTGCTTCCATCTTGAGCAGTGTTGACAAAAGTGTAATGTCCAGATTTTAGGAAGTAACATTAGTGGTATGTCTGCAACTAGTAAGCAAGCAACAGAAATAATGTCTCCATTTCCTCTTTAAGAGAGTGATCGAGAGTTGGACAGGGAAGACTAAGTTCCAGGAGAAAGTAATTTAAATTAGAACTGGGCACCCATTTCAAAGTTCTTCATTAAATGTGGTAGAGAGGTTTTCCACATTGCTCCAAGACAGGTATATTGGTTGGAAATAAATGAGGGGAACTTGCTGTTGGCCATTCCATGTTTTAGAACTTCTCCAAGGAAGCCAGGCCAATTCTTTTCTATATACCTTTGACAGGTAAAATGGTTCTGCTGCTTCCTATACAGATTGCCTACAACATTATTGTATGCATGCTCCATTTGGCAACCCTACCAGCTGCACTTCACATTTCTGCAGAGTTGAGAGCTTCAGCAGAAAGGCAGTGATGCAAAATGGGTTGAGAGATATCTCCCACAGCCAGAATTTTATGTTTCCCCCTTCCTGGTTTTATAATGTGAGACAATTTGGGAAAACCCTTTTTTTAAATGGTTCTCTTTTTTTTTAGATTTTTACTGTGGTGTGTGCATGATTTTTGCCTCAAAGCATCAAAAAGCCTGTTGCTGTTTGTGGTCACTTTACTCCGAGTAGGTTTTCAAACTGGAAAAAAAAAACAGGTTTGGTAACAGCATCTTCTTCAGCTGGGGTTTCAGGTTGCCTCTCAAATGTACAAGATGCATTTTGAATTGTTAAGTTGTGAAATTCTGGGGAGTGTTCTGTAACTTCAAGAATTGGAAGTGGGAATAGAATCTTGATAATTATGTAGGGGCCATTTCCAAAAATACCAAAGTGGGACAACCAATAAATAAATTTTAAAATGTACTACTCATGGAGAAATAAACTTAAATGATAGCATCTGAAATTGAGCTTGGTTGGGAGCTGATGCAGGATTTTTGTTATTATTTTTCGAAAGTCCAGAATGAAGCTGAAATTCTGCAGCTATCCAAAGAATTGTAGAACCAATGCATCTCTTCTGAACTAAATGACCTTTTCTGTTCATTAGGTTACAAACCATTAAACGTTAAGGAACATTTGGAAGGAAGGTAGTGCTTTTCATAATTGGGTGGGTGGGGCCAGAAGGCAAATTCCATTCCTTGGAAGACCACCCCTCCCTTTAAAAAAATAAAAGCCTTTCTGGGGGATAAAAAATTCTAAGGCACATTAACCAAGGAAGTGAACATGGAGAAGCCACTTGCAATTTGTATTTGCGATGTGAAATAAAAAAAAAATGAGAATAAGAAAAGAGATGAATGAATGTTATGAATGAGTCTAGCTTTCCAACGACATGAAGTCTGAACAGAATAAATAGCCAACAAGAGGCACCTGCCCCAAAGCTGGTTAATTGCAATTTTAAGCCACATTTCTTTGTCTCTAGTGTATGAGGGTGACATGAGTACAAGGCGAGCAAATCAATGATAGTGTCAGATTTTCTTAGTTTCCACATTGCGTTTGACCCGGATGACACCAATCGTAGTCACAACTAACAAGGAAAATGAATCCGTCTGTCCTGATTTTATCACCCTAATGAGCACAAACAAAATATGTAGAGAAATGCTTTCCCCAAAGTTCTCAAGGTGCCTGCTCCCATCCCTCAACCTGTCCTTCCATGAGCTGAGATGAATGTCAGTTGCAAAGGACTGGGAAAGCAATTCTGTCATTATCCTGGAAGTGTGTTTTAGCCTGGAAAGGATCATTGGTAAATAACAAAAGAAAAGGTCTGTCAGGCATTAAAGAAGTGGCTGTGGCATCTTAATGAAAGATTTAACCTTGGACTTCTGTGTTTTAATAAGCTGAGATCGTGCATCCTGGTATCTGTGGTTGAACTATGATTTGTGATTGAAACCATAGAGATGGGTACATGCTTAGCACTAAGACCAAGCAAATTGCCCACTGTCATGAGTGTCCATCCAGGGTCTGCTCTAACTTCTTCTCAGAAGATAGCTTTGATACATCACCCTAAAGCTTCATCTAACTCAGCATTATCTCACCCAGGGGCTAAGTTTATTAATAACAAGCATACTCTTCTTCAATTAAAGCTTTTTTAGATTCATCTATGTTATCTAGCATTCTATCAGGAACACCTTGTTTTTCCAAAACAGCCATTGAGTGTAATACTGTGTAGTAGAGAAAATATTGCATCTTGGAGCTCAGTTGTAAGGAGAGAGAGAGAGCCAGACAGAGACAGAGAGACGGAGAGACAGACAGAGAGACAGAGGCAGAGAGAAAGAATGAGAGTGACAGTCAGAGACAGAAAGAAAGATAAAGAACGAGAGTGACACATACACACAGAGAAAGAAAGAATGAGAGAGAGAGTGAAAGAGGCAGAGAGAGACAGAGACAGAGAGAACATCGTATTTTGCAACCTAACCATTCTCTGTTGCTGCAAAGATAAAATAAAAAGGTTAAATCTTATCTAGGTAATCCTGTTGGCAAAAAAGGGGCAGAAGCAACATCAGAAAGTGTCCCTTACTGACTGATCTTGTGAATATAGTGATTGGCTAAGCATCCTTACATGAGGGATACTAATGGGAAGAGACCCAAGATAAAATGGATGTGAACACCTATTTCATCAATATCACTCTAGGAGGAGCAGCACACCTGTTTATCTAGGTCACTTGGGTATTTTTTTTATTTTGAAAGATGAGTTTCACAAGCCCACAACTTGAAGATGGAAGGTGAGTTTCACTCTTACTTCATCCGGTTGGCTTATTTGATTCTGACTTAGTACATGGTGCGAACCTGCCTGCTAGGGTTTCAAATGGCTGTTTACAAGCTGGTGATCGATCATTGCATTTTCAGGCTGGGCAATATCTACTGGATATCTTGCATGTTGCACCCAATGCTTAATGCTCTCCCCTTATGGGTTACCTTGCAATTTTCAGAATAATTTTGAGTTATGGGCATTATCCTGCGCCCAGTCAGAAAAGCCATATTAATAGTGTGCTAGAATCACTCTAGCAATTTTCCAGAAAGCCAGTTTGGTGTAGTGGTGACAAGGCTGGAAACTGGGAGACTGTGCGTTCTAGTCCCATTTAGGTTAGACGACAAAAGAAACTCCTGGGACATTTTTTAAATATAACCAAGAATATAACTTTATTGAAGATTCCATGTGGTTACAGAAGCAGAAAAGCCAGTTTTAATGATTTCACATGAAAACAGCATAGGAAAAAATGCCTTAGAAAACATGGCGATATGCTTAGTAGACTTTGCCTTTTCTTTACATCTGAAATAATAATTTTTGCAAAAACTAGACCCTTTCATTCCTGCAATTTGTTATATGTTGTTTTGACCAGACAGGTCCTAAATTATCCCAGATTCAGATATTTAGAATATCTTTGGGGCTAAATTTTCTCTGATTTTCATTCCTAAATTCTTTTTTCTCCTTCCTCACCACCCAAAAATCATTTAGTCGACAAGAGGTAGATGTATATAAAGAATAAGCTTTCAAATTTGTTCTGCCATTCCTGTTAACCAGCAAAGTTTTCTCTCCTCCTCTCCCCAATAGAATTTCCATGAAAGCATGATTTAATTTGCAGTTAATTAACTCATCAAATCTTCATTGTGATTAATCAATTAATGCTTTCCATCCCAGCTGAGACATTCATAATTTCTTATGAATAAAATGGGCCCTAAAGAAAATCGTATAGCAGGGTGATCAGTGGAAGTGAATGACAGCTCCTTGAAAGTGATGCTTTTGAACAAGGTATCCTGGATGCTCCTTCAGTTAAAGACTGAAAACCGTAATAGCCATTGATTCGATGCATTCCTTAATTACAGATTAAAATGTGAGGTTTACAATCAGAACTCACCCATGGTGGAAAAGGTTTAACAATAAAAGGTAGGAAAGGGATGAGAGGCATAGACTGGTGATGTGAAAGCCGAGAAGGAAGGGATAGGTAATGTGGTACCTAGCCAGAGGTGGGATTCAGCAGGTTCTGACCAGTTCTGGAGAACCGGTAGCGGAAATTTTGAGTAGTTCGGAGAACCGGCAAATGCCACTTCTGACTGGCTCCGCCCCATCTAGTCTCTGCCTCCCATTGAGTCCCAGCTGATCGGCTGGGTCTTCTTTGGTTGCCCTGCACAGGAGAACGGAGCTGGAAAGCAGGTTAGTGGGGTGGGGAGGGAATGAGATTTTGCAGTAACCTTCCCCTCCATGCCCACCAAGCCACGCCCACAGAACCGGGAGTAAATATTTTTTAATCCCACCACTGGTTAAAGGCTTTTTAGCTAGAAATGTATGACTAGGGGTCATCCTTTGAAACCTCTATGTTCCACCGTGATTCAGAAGTAGACTTCTCCCTCAATTTATATGTCTTCTTTAAAGAAACAGACTAGATGCTGCTTCATTACTAAAGAAAGAACCTTCAACACATATGTAGAAGGTATCAGCAAGCATAAAACCGTATAAATGTGCAAGCATTGTTTGTTAAAAAAGCCATTGTTGACTGGACTTGCACAAATGCAGAGTGTAGACCATAGTTTATAAACCTCGATGGTTGGGTTATCACATCACTTGAAGCCATAGATTTAAAAAAAACAACCATGGATTAGCACACTGCACAGTAGCATCAGTTCAATCTTGATTGAGCTCAGAAAACTATGGAGGATTAGGAGCTGAATAGGAGAGCACCCAAAATTATTATCAGGACTGTAGAGTAGGTTGAAAAGTTTTTATTTTTATTTTTAAAGCAGTTGGCCAAGTATTTAGTTGTTCCTGTTGCCGGGAAACCATACACAAGTTTCCATGACTTCAGCCCCTGGAAGTTAAGGTTTATTTTGTGAATGTGATCAGAGGCTGAATAGGATTCCTCTTGAATTCTGCAAAGGAAAAATATATATCCATATTTTATTCCTTCTCTCCAGCCTTAAATATGCAAGACTTAAAAAGGATTTCTGTTTTTCATCTGGCATTTGGCATGCCAGGCTATGCTTTGAGTTAGAGGCCAGCTTGTTAGCTCATCCTAGTTTTGTTGGCTACGCAAACAAAGCAAACCACAACCTGCAAGGATGGTGTGAGGGATGCCATCCTTTGGTCCCACATAACTAGGATGCTCTTTCTCCGCATTATGTGGCTTAAAGATGGAAATAGGTCTCATCCTGGACATAAACTGTTTCAACTCCTCCCCTGAGGTTCCGATACAGAGCATTGTACGCCCAAAGAACTAGTCACAGAGACAGTTTTTGCCTTCATGCCATTTTATCTTCCTCATCTGTTCCACCACTTTCTCTGTTGATATCACTATTATCCTTTATTATGATTACTATTACTTTGTTGTTTTACGTGTACACTAAAAGCTTCTGCACAGGAGACAAATTCCTTCTGTATCTAATCACACTTGGCCAATTCTATAGATTCTTCTTATTCTATAGATGCTTTTGCCCCTTTGCTGCAAAGCCAGATCCACAAACCTTCCCCACTACAACACGGTGGAGATCTCCAAAGGCCTTGTTGGCCCAAGTAGCTTAAGTCTTCCTCGCTCAAGTCCTATTTTGGGGGAACCTATTCATTTCAGGGTAAGCAAACCCCCCCACGGACAACCTGGAACATACTTCAGAGGAAGCGCAGAACAGCCCAATCCTCACCTCTGTCAGCTCTGCACCCTCCCCCCTTTTAAAAAAAAGTATTATAAACCTGAGCTTTCCAAGCCCTTTTTAATCAGGAGTGTTGAGTGAAAAGAGTAAAGTAAGGAAAGGAATTTAGGATGCTTCCTCCTCTCATACCTGCTCACTTTTTAGGCAGCTGCTGTCCCTTGCAAAATCTTCAATACGGGATTCTAAACGCTGCCTGTCCCTTTCCAAATGACCAATTCAGGGTCACTGCTCCCCCTGCCAAGCCAGAGTGACCCAACAAAAGAAAGAAAGAAAGAAAGAAAGAAAGAAAGAAAGAAAGAAAGAAAGAAAGAAAGAAAGAAAGAAAAGCCCAAGTCTTCAGGATCTCTAAAAAGGCATTTTGCTATGGCCTGCAGCAACTTTCCAGGATGTGGGTCTTGCATCCCCTGGACTGCTGCCTCTTGCTCGGCAAAACCTTTCCAAAGATGCTGCCAGAGCATCTCTTCTTTCCAGCGATACCCAACTGTTTCTGAAGTCTTCCCCTGCTTCTTTTCTTCCTCTCCCTTCATAGCTTCCTAGCCCAGAACCTTTATGAACCTTTACAGCTTGCTGAAAGAAAAGATTGGCTGGCTGGCTGGCTGGCTGGCTGGCTGGCTTGGAGGTGAGACTGAGGACAGTAGTTTTGCATTAAGCCCAGGTTCCCAGGTTTCAATGGGGAGGTGGGTTGCGGGAGAGGGCAAACCTGTGCCGGCTTGCCTGCCTGGCAGCTAGTCTGCCTGGCTTTAAAGGCTAAAGGATCACGGATTGATTGGATCAACTGTGCTCAGGGATGTCTGCTGGACTGGTGTGAAGGGTGGGTGGCAAGGAGACTTAGCGGCAACAGGGCTCAGAAAAAGCTGGAGAGAGTTTGCTACTGCTGTTTATTTAAGCAGGTGCAGTTCTCTCTCCCCACCCCCACCCCCACTCCCTCTCCCTTTCCTTCTCCCTCTCTCTCCCTCTCTTTCTCTCCCCTCCCCAAATAAAGTCTCAGTTTTGCCTTTGAGCTAACCTCCCCTTCTCAGCTCTCAGTAGCTCTGCCTTTCTGACTTGTGCGCAGCTGGGCTCGTCTTAATCCAAGAAGATGCACTGTACAGTCAGGTTGAGAAAAAGCTGAAACTCTCAGAGAGTTTGCACACAGATTTAGATCTGGAGTGGTTCTGCTATTTCCCCCCCCCCCCGCCCCTCCTCGCTTTCTTTCGCCCGGCCCTGAGCGCTGAGGGTTCCTTGCGGAGAGCCAAGAGCATCCTTTTTAAAAGAGAATCCAGACCGGGAAACGAAGCGAGGCTCCGATCTTTTCTTCCAGTTTGCCAAATCGTTTTGCAAAAGTCGAGGGTTGTGAGTGACGACGCAGGCTCTGGTTAACCGAGCAAGCAAAGAACCAGGGAGGAGGGGGGGGGGTTTTCTTTGGCAGAGGGCCGAATTCGGCCCTCTCTTCCCTCTGGCATCGCGAGGCCCTGGATGTCCAAGGCGCTTGCTTACTCGCCAGCGAGTCCAAGTGGGATTATAAACTTCGCTTCCTTGAGCAAAGAAGGGCGCGCGTACTGGGCAGAAAGTGAGCTTTAGCGGCCGTGTGCCCGCATGTGGGACTGGAGACGCGGTATTAAAGCAAAAACAAGTCGCGTAGATACCTGCATAAGGCTGGCTCGGGATGGTGGCTTGGCTCTCGAAAGATAAAGACAAATAGTGGGGATTTACGGAAACGGTGGTTTCGGTTCAGACCAAAAGGGATGCGGTGGCAATGAAGAGATTCAGCACAAAAAATGAATATAAGAATAGTCTGTCTGTCTGTCTGTCTGTCTATCTATCTATCTATCTATCTATCTATCTATCTATCTATCTATCTATCTATCTCTTCCATCTATCTATCTCTATCATCTGTCTGTCTGTCTGTCTGTCCGTCTATCTATCTATCTATCTATCTATCTATCTATCTATCTATCTATCTATCTATCTATCTATCTATCTATCTATCTATCTATCTATCTATCTATCTATCTATCTATCTCTAACCGAATTTCCTCCTTGGAAAAGCTTTAGTTTTTGTTTGCAAAAACTAAATCAGGAGGAGCTTTTGAAATGAATAAATCCGCAACTGAATTCTTTGATGAAGACTAAAAAGGGGGGGTTGTATGTGCGCGGGCGCGCCCCCGTTAAAGAATTGATCAAAGTCTCACGAACGACGCGGTTGCAGCCTTTCCTCGGAGGGGATCCCTTTGAGACCCTGCCTCCTCAATGGCTAATTAAAATGGGGAATCTTTTTTTGGGGGGGGCGGGGGGGCAAACCTGCCAAAGTATTATGGGACCTGTTATTTCTTCCCCACCGCTCGACCCTATAAGTGTTCTTTGGGGAATCGGCTGGTTTGTAGGATGTAGCGATGCTCCTGGCATGGAGAAAAGCGAAACTTTGAGGCCGTGGCTATTCGCTTCCTGAAACAATTTACATACTAAGATTCTTCTTAATCGGAAGCGCATTTTTTTTTTTTTTTTTTAAAAAAAAAATCATTTGCAACCAGGAGAGCTTGGAAAATATTTACAGTTTTGGAAGAGTTTCTCCCTTCTAATAAAAATTTTGGGTGAAGTTTCCGAGGTGTTTCTGGCCTCCCCTGCCCTTCCAGAATAATTATGGCAAACCTGGTCTCCCTTCTTTTTCAAAAGCTTTCCTTTTTTTATCTGAAAAGGCGTGAAGAGCAGAGCGGGTTTTATTATTACTTTCTTTCTTTTTTTACAAACCACCAGAACCACAATGTCAGATAGCTGTAAGAGAAGGAAACAAGCAATCCAATATTTATTTTGGCCTTCTTAGAAGATAATTACAATTTTTCTGGAGTAAAGGGCGTGCGTCAAACCAGTTGCTTCCCAAGGGAGAAATTGCTGGGCAAGAATTGTTCACGCTTGCAATCAGGAATGACAATCGCTCTTAACGGCTTGGGGCATCGCTCGTTTTCTTACTAGGAGTTTAGCATCTTTAGTTCCAATCCATTCCCCATCTGTAAGACCTTAGCACCTCTCTGCTCTTTTCCGACGACGCGTCTTTTCAAGCCTCTTCCCCTTTCCCTTTCGGTCGCCTCTGGCCCCTTTCCTAAGCTCGAGGCGCCAGTCCTTTGCGCTTCCTGCCTTTGGGACCTTCCTTAGACTCCACTTTGCAAGGCCTTCCAGATCGGCTCCTGGAGCGCAATAGGCGAGCGACAGGTTCCTTGGCTGAACTTCTTAGCGATGGTCTTCAGCTCGGTGGAAGAAGTCGGAATGGACCTGGGAGCTTCAGGGTGCATTTTCATCCATCTGAATGATTTAGGGACTTAATGGGGTGGGAGGGTTGGAAAGAAGAAGAAGGAAATTCGGTCAGTCAGAAGTCAGAAAAGGAAGAAGGCCAGTGGCCCCAGCGTCTTCTCTGGTGGACTCTTCCACATTCGCTCCTGGGAATTCTGTAGCTTTAAGACTGGAGGGAGGGAGATTCTGGTACCTGCAGTGCCAACCACAAATTACAAATTCGTCTTCAAATCTGACCGTATCCTTGACCCCCTCTCTTTCTCTTTTGGCTACCTTAAGCAGGAGAAGATGCTGCTTTCTTTACCACAGGCGGCTGGCTAGAGTCAAAATGCTGACAATAATCAGCTTTTTAAAAAAGCGATGGAAGTTCCTTAAGCTGCAATCATCATCATCATCATCATCATCACCATTATTATTATTATTATTATTATTATTATTATTATTATTATTATTATTATTATTATTATTATTATTATTATTATTATTATTATTATTATTATTATTATTAAAGGCTGGATAGGATGTAAAAAGGGGAGGCGGACATGAACGATAAATCATAGGTTAGACTCTCTAAGCCCTCTACTATAAATTAGAAATCGCGAGTCCTAATTTGATCTATTGCGGAATTAAGAGGAATTTGATTAGAAAACTGCTGGGGAAACTCCTCTAATCATTAAAAGAAATACCCACCGAAGCCCCTTGTTAAAAAGTGCGGTCGGACCGGTTCCCCCCACCCCACCGCCCCCTCTTTCATAGCGACATTTTCCCCGCCTCAACGAGACCCCCCCACCGTCCTATTTTCCAGAGGGCGACCAAGCCCCCAACTTTCTGTTCCCTTCCTCCAAATAAAAACCCAAACTTCCCATCCGATGCCGCTCCCCTCCCTTCCGCGTCATTGATAAGATTTATTTCCCGAGCCGGGGATGTGAGTTATAAAGAAGCTGCTAACACGTGTTCCCTCTAGAGACCCTGTCCCCAGCATTAAATTAAAGTCCAGTAGGGTTATGAAGAGGTGGGGGCCGGAGGAGAGAAAACGAGGTGTGTGTGTGTGTTTCATCTCTCTCTCTCTCTCTCTCTCTCTCTCTCTCTCTCTCTCTCTCTCTCTCTCTCTCCCTCCCCCCCCCCCTCTCCCTTTCAAAGCTACCAGGTAGCTAATAACGGTGCGAAATTATATCCAATGCCCAGCAGACGTGCCTACTTCTGGGGGGGTAGGTGGGGAGGGGGAGGGAAGTGAATTCTACCCAAGCAGCGCCTTACTAAAATCTGGGCATTTTTAATTTAGTTAAACCCGGACTAATAGAGGTTGGGCCGGCGGAGCAAAGAAGCCACTATAAACGCGCCTTTCGTTCTCTCGCTCTCCTTCCCCGCTTGGGCAAACTTTTCTGCCCAGCCTGGATGGCTGTGTGCTTAAAACATAGAGGAAAGTGGCAACTGACAACATCCTGAGGATTAAATGCGGCAAAAGGGAAGAGGAAAAGATTGTTGACAGGATGGAGGTGGGTGGGAGGCCTGAGACACAGAGAATCAGATGCTCGAGTCTCCGGTTAGGGGTCTGGAAATTCTTTCTTTCTTTCTTTCTTTCTTTCTTTCTTTCTTTCTTTCTTTCTTTCTTTCTTTCTTTCTTTCTTTCTTTCTTTCTTTCTTTCTTTCTTTCTTTCTTTCTTTCTCTCTCTCTCTCTCTCTCTCTCTCTCTCTTTCTTTCTTTCTTTTAAAAAAAGAGGGTTTCCGAAGGGGTTATGCCAGTTTAGGGGAAACTGCCACGTTCTTTGGGAAGGCGAAAGGAGGAGAGCGAGGCGAATTTCCCTCCCTTTGCCAAGAACTGGCGGTCCGTTTATGGCTCCCTGCGTGGCTCTCTAGCCTTGAAATCACGCCACGCCTAATTTTGAACCCGCCACCGAGATTAACCATAGGCATCGGCTTTTTGCACATAAATCGCCTTCAGAAGAGACGCTACAGTACGCGGGTTTTTTTTTTTTTGTTTTTTTTTTGGCCAAGACTTATCGTCACTTGCTTCTATTCTTGCTGAGTTCCCACGGCGTCATTCATCTATTTTAAACTTCATGCTCCGCGTTACAAATGCATCCCCCTCCCAAACGCCGCCCCCTCCCCGCACCCCTGCGTGCTCCACCTTTGAGAGAGCGTGAAGATTATCCGGAGGGGATCCAGTTCTATAAATAATTTATTTATTTATTTCCTTCCTTCCTTCCTTCCTTCCTTCCTTCCCATATTTAAAAAGATAGAAAAAGACTGGAAGATGCCAATTTGAAATTATTGTCCATGTTTTCCAAAGCTGACGGGGGTCTCTTTCTTTTCTCTCCCCCCTTCCCTTCCCTTCCCGTCTCCACGCTCAAATGTAGCAAATACTTTGTCTCCCCCTCCTTTTTAAAATAATAATTATAATAATAGCAATAATTCGGGCGACTGGTCCCCACCTCCTTCGCAGTTGAGCTGGTTTAGGACGTGAATTACTGGCGCGCAGTGCCCGGTCCGCGCGTCCTGCGAAGAAAGCACATTCCGGAGGACGCGGATGGAGGCGCCAACGGAGCGATGGGCAGATGTTGGGGCGGATCTAGCCGGAGCCGAGCGAGGGGCGGTGGGAGACAGAGAAAACGAGGACCGCTTTTCTCTGCTTGTAGGAAAGTAGCTTCTTCGCGTGCAAACACAGGCAGCCGCCGGCACGCAGCCCCGATTTGCCCAGCTGCCATAGAAAAAAACTTTTTTCTGGGGTGGGGTGGGGGTGGGAATGAGGGCGCCTTAAAGGGCTGTAATTTTAGGGGCACTAAATCCTGCGCCAAGCAGAGAGAGGAGATACCGCACACCCAAGTCGGTGAAATGGAAGCCAGCGTCGTGGAGACGCTCCGTCGGAGGAAGAAGAGCGGAAATGAAGAGAAACCCGTTTTCGGCTGCAATTTCCCTGGGCTTTCAAAGAATTTGATTTATTGGGGAGGGGGCAGAGAGGGTGTTTCATGCTAACGGCCGGTTCCCTTGTTTTGGGGGAGGAGGGAGGGAACTAGGATGATGGAAAAAAAGGGGGGGGATAAAACTTTTCTGTTAGGACTTTCCACGCGAGGAAAAGCAAAACAAAACAGCCCCCCTTCCGGAACCTCGGTTCTTATAGAAGGAGGTCAAAACAACTGCCTGGACTGTCTGTCACCTTTGCTCGAGTCCCCCAAATCCTGACGAAGGAGCCTTCGCTCGCGCTTTAAAAGTCTTACCTTGAAAGTGAGATCACTTTGTTCTTTCCCCCCTCCCCACTTTCACTTTTGCGCCCCTTCATAAATATGAGAGAGAGAGAGAGAGAGAGAGAGAGAGAGAGAGAGAGAGAGAGAGAGAGAAGAAATTATTTACTATTGACGTTTCCTGCACTTTCTCTTAAGCCAGAGAGCAGCTGGGTCTTAAAGGCGCGGGGCCGTGATTTGCTGGTCTGTTATTAAACATCTCTCCGACACACAAAGGGAAAAAAAAGGGGGAGGGAGAGGAGGGGAGGGGAGGCAAGGGCGGGAGCGTTGGGGAGGTAGGAGAGCGCGGGGTGGGTGGAATTGGCACTCGAGTGGGTGCTTGGCTCTACCTTCTGATCCACGTTCATAAAGCACTTGAGACCCAGTTAAGAGACCAGCCTCTTCTCCTTCTAGACACCCCACACACACCGCGTCCCCCCCCCGTTTTTGCCGTACCTTATTTTGCAAGCCAGGGAGACCCAATCAAACGCGCAGCCATCGATTCGCCAAGCGCTCTTTGGCAGAGCGAGGAGGGGTTTCCCCGACCTTTCCCCCTCCTCTCTCTCTCTCTCTCTCTCCTTCAGATCTCTTCGCCGCCAATGAACTTGGACGAGGAAGAGGGAAGGGAGGGGGAGCGAGCAGCTACTGCTTCTTGATTCGAGTTTTTTTAAAAAAAAAGAAAAAGAAAAAAAAAAGGAAAAAGTACGTTGTTGCCGAGTTTGGCTGAAGGAGGACGAAAGACAAACTAGCGCGGGTTCTTCTGTGGCCGTGGACTACGTCTAAGCCCACCTTGTCTCCTCTTGATTTCTTTCTTTCTTCTTTTTTTCCCCCTTCTCTCCTCTTCCCTTCTCCCCGCTGTTTTAAAGATTCCCCGGGGCAGAGATGGGCAGGGAAACGTGAAACTCAGGAGGTTGGAGGCGCGATCCCGAAGCGGCGTTTCTCGGCTTTGCAAAAAACCGACCGACCGGTTAAAAAAAGATATATCTCCCACTACGCGCGCTGGTAAGTGGTGCTGCGGGAGGGGGGGGGGGGTCGCTCGCGCGAAGAGAGAGAGGAGGGAGAGAGGGAGAAGGGAGAAAAGTGGGTGTGATCCCCCCCCTTCCCTCGCTGAATGCGCCTTGGCTTTGGGTCTTCCAGGGGTCGGCTCGGTGCAGTTTTGCAGCAGACAAAGTGCCATTAGGAGTAGTTCGCGCGGCGCTTGGTATCTCGAGGCCCCTCCCTCAGCAAAACGGGATGTCCCCAGCCGCCCCCTACCCAATGCGGAAGGTTTCTTTGGGGACAAGTCCAGGAATTTACGCTGTCACTCAAAAAAAAGGAAGAGCCCCCTCCCCTTCCCAAGTTAGCGCTTGGCTCGCAAATCCTCGGAGGGAGAAAGGTGTATTGGGAGTTACTTTCGGTGGGGAAATACATAGGGCAAAGGAGAGGGCCGAGAGCACCCCTCCTCCCCACCTCTTGCGGACTGGAACTTACCCTTCCCCCTCATTTGGGGTCCGTGGGACTGTCCCCCTCCCCTGTGCGCAGCGACTTCCAAAAGGCTTCCTTTTAAAGGAGAGAGAAAAGTTCCAGAATGGGGACGGTCTGGGGTTGCAGGTAGTGCTTTAGCCGGGCCTCTTCTATCTCTATGCAAAGTCCCCTCTCCACCACTCCATCCCTTCCCCCCGCACTTCCCCGTGGAACTGGTAAGCTGGCGGTTCCTTTCCCGGCTCCCCTTTGGCTTTGATAGATCGGCTGTCAAGAGCCCGAACTGGTGGAAATCCGCGGCGGCAGGATTTGGCGGAGAAAAGCTTTCTTTAAATCTTTTGGGACTGGAGTGGGGGGGCCGCGCGCGCGAGGGAATGTCTCTTTCGTTGTTGAAGAAAGGGAACGCCGTTCCTTTCTCGGCGCATTTGGGGGGAAGTATTCTCCCCCCCGCCACCCCCAGCCCGTGGAAAAGGGGCGCTCCGAACAATTCTGGATGTCGGAAGGCCGGGGTCATTTTTATGCTCACCCCGTCCTCCTTTCCAAGAGAGAGAGAGCCGGGGAGCTGCGCTTTCTGTAAAAGGAAAGCGGTCTTTTCTTTTAAATTCTTGGGCGGCTCACACGCCTGAGCGGGGTCGAGCTGGCGAGGTCATGAAAAGGGTAGGTGGGTTGGAGAAAGCTTTTGGAGAGGCGTTTCTGCCCTCCTGTCCCAAACAGAGTTTAGACCGAGGAGTTGCTTTCCCTGCTTTCCCTCCTCCCTGGTTCCACAATCGTAACGGATTGTGTGGGAAGCTACAAAGTTCGGGTCTCACCTGCAGAAAAGAGGTGGGGGGGGTTGGTCCTCCTCGGTCATTCAGTGGGGCGCCCTAAAGCGAGAGACCCCCCGCTTCTTGCGGATGGGGCGAGCCAACCCACCCTTCAAGATGCCGCAGAAGGGCAGACTTTGGCCTCTTGGGGAAGCCTCTCCCTCCCTTGCTGGAAGGTTGGGGCGGGGGGGTGGGCACGAGAAAACTTCCTTGGTTCCCAACCCCGGCGGGGGGGGGGGGGGGGGGGCGGGAGGAGGCGTCCACAGAATGGCGCTAGGCTGGAGAGGGAGTTTCTGGCGGAAGAGCGAAGCCCCTCCTCCCTCCCTCCCTCGCCCCTCCTCCTTTTCCCGGCTCTGAACTTGGGGAGGAGGAGGGGGGGATCCGGATGCCCCTCTGTCGCCTGGCCCGCCCCCCTTCCCTTTGCCTCCCCGCCCCCCCCTCAACCCGCCGCCCGTGCGCTCCCGGGCGGCTGCTGGGCGAGCTGCAAAGAGGGAAGGGGCGGCGGCGGCGGCACCAGCAGCACCAGCAGCCGCGGCGGAGGCAGAGGCGGAGGCGCCCGCCTGGTTCTCGCGCAAAGAGTCACGCCGCGCTGCTCTCCTTTTTTCCCCCTTCCAGCCCCTGCCTGTTGCCGGAGCCGCCGCCAGCGCCAGCGCCGAAGGAAACCCAGCCGCCGGCCCGCCGCCACAGCCTTGCGGGGAGCGGAGCCACCGCGCCGCGCCTCGGAGCGCCGCCGAGAGAGGGCGAAGGAGAAAGCGCGCCCGGGGAGGAAGCAAGCGAGAAGCTGATGCCTTGAGGGCTCCGGAGTTGCCGGCGGAGGCCAAGGGAGGAGAGCGGGGAGGGGAAAGGCTCCCTCCCCCATCCCCTCCCGCTCGGTCGGGGGGCTTCTCCGCCTCCTCCTGGCCGCGGGGCGACCTGTCAAAACTCGGCCGTCCTGCCCGCCGCCGCCGCCTCCGCCGCCGCCGCCGCGAACGGGGCAGTCCTTGCGCCCTGCTTGCGCGCCTTGCCTCCGCCTCCGTCTCCTCCTCTTCCACCCCAGCGTGCATGCCCAGCGGCGGCGGCGGCGGCGGGGGTGGCGGCGGCCGCAGCAGCAGCAGCAGCAGCAGCAGCAGAACCAACAACAACAACAACAACAACAACAACAACAAAGCAACAGCCGCCGCCGCAGGAGAAGCAGCAGCCGCCACCGCCTCGCAGCCCAGCCTGGAGTGGCTCCAGCGGGTTGGAGCGAGGCGCCCTGAAGCCCGTCGCCTTGCCAGCCTTGCCAGCCCGGAGACGCCGCCAGCTCCCCCGTCTCCTCCAGGCGCTGCCGGCGGACGCGGCCAGGCAAGATGCCCAGGAGGAAACAGCAAGCGCCCCGGCGCTCAGCAGGTACGAGCAGCGGAGTCTTCGGGGCGCTTCGGCTGGGGAGGGAGAGGGTGCCCTACTACTGCCCCCCCCCGCCCCCGGTCCCGGCTCCTTTGGGGAAGAGGGGAATCTGGAGAGGCACCTCCGGTCTTCCTCCTGGCAGGGCTCGCTTCCTCTCCCCCCCCTCATCCCCCAGCTCTCTTTCCCTCTTCTTGACTGGCCCGACCCTTCGAGGCGGTTTAGAGGAAGAGAAGAGGGGGAGGGAAGAGGAGTGGGGTCCTAGGAAAGAACCCCCCCACTCCCCGCTCCTGTTTGGAGTTCTTGGCGGGACTTTGGCTTTTGGTTTGGGGGTCCAGATCTTCCGTAGCGCCGGCACCTTTGTCCACTGGCTGCCCCTTCCAGGTGGGCTTCTCTCCCGCTTTCTCCTTTCTCCCCCCCCTCCATTCCCCCCCCAAAGAAAGGATGGTGGAGCTATTTTGCTTGCCTTCTCCTGCCGGTGGAGGTTTAGGGGGCTGATGGTGTGCATTCCTCCCTTCAACTTTCTTTCTGGTTCTTTCTTAAGGGGTTTGGGGTGGGCTGAAGGACAGCAGTTCAGGACCATCCATCCATCTCCTCCTCCACTTCCTTTCCAAGATTGAGGCCTTACAGGAAATGAGAGCAAAAAGATCCTGGGCTTTGTCAGTTGATGACAATAATTGTGTTTTTTTTTTTTTTGCATTTCCTTTCTTATTTCCAGAGTTTTATTCCAACCCCCTCCCCTTCTTTTTCCTTTGTTCCCCCTCCCATCATACAAGGGATCACTTTTTGGGGTATGGCTATACAGTATTTGCAAAACCTGAGATTAAAAGATTCAGGGTATGAATCTAGACACACTTTCCTTTGCAGTTTGACCTGCTATCTTCCTTCCTCCCTCCCTCCCTTCCTCCCTTCCTTCCTTTCCTCCCTTCCTTCCTTGCTTCCTTCCTTCCTTCCTTCCTCCTTCCTTCCTTCCTTCCTTCCTTCCTTCCTTCCTCTTCCTCCCTTCCTTCCTTCTTTCCTTCCTTCCTTCTTTCCCTCGTTCATCCCTCCCTCCTTTCCCTCCATCTTCCTTCCTCCCTTCATTCCCCCTTCTTCCCTTCTCCTTTCCTTCACCTTCCTTCCTTCCTTCCTTCCTTCCTTCCTTCCTTCCTTCCTTCCTTCCTTCCTTCCTTCCTTCCTTCCTTCCTTCCTTCCTTCCTTCCTTCCCTCCCTCCCTCCCTCCCTCCCTCCCTCCCTCCCTCCCCTTCCTTCCTTCCCTTCCTTCCTTCCTTCCTTCCTTCCTTCCTTCCTTCCCCTCTCTTACATTTTACTGGCAGTCATCTTTAACTCAGGTGGACCACAATAGAATCTATGACACCAATTCATTGGCCTGTTTGCCCTGCTGGATCTGATGGGCTGATGGAGGGCAGATCATCTGTTTGCTTTTCATTCATTCCCCATAAACCTCGAGAAATCACTTGCCATGGTAACAGTGACTCCATATGACGTCAGGCATGTGGCCTTTGAAGCAGGGTCAGCATAACTTTTTGTCAGGGTGATGGTTCACCTCTACCACACGCAGTGTGTCTGTGGGCCTTGGGTTTTTTACAAGGAGTTGTGCTACCAAGAGGATGGTCTGGGAGGGACTCCTAGTTCTTGCAGAAAGAAGGTATCTTTCACAGTATCTTCTAGGAAATATCTTGATCTGAAACTTAGGGAAGTTTTTGTAGGTGGCACTTTTTAAGGAATTATTTGTAAGTTGTAGAGCCAGGACTTCACTACTGTAACTTATATCTCCCCAAAGCAGTTTATCTGTTTATTGTCTCCTTTATCCCTTCCTCCCCCACCCCAAAAGGAAGAGGCTTCTCCCATCCCAGCCCCCTCTGTTGAGTATCTTTTAAACATCTGGAAAGTTTACCATTCTCCTGTACAGGGTGTGAAAAGATATGCACACACATACAGGTTTCATCGTGAAAATGCTTTCTGGGTGACTCTGAGTTTTGCTTCCAAACGGATTCGCAATTCCATTTTATGAAGTGGAGTTTTAATATATAGGTAGCTAAAATGAAAAGGCCGTCTTGAAAACTGTGGTTCATTTCAAGGTGAAGCTAGGTCTTATTCTTCAGATGGAACCAACTGTGAAAAGTCATACTAAACAGGAGCAAAAAGTTTCTAGTCCATAAGCTTTGAGGTTGGAGTGTGTGGAGATTATTATGTTGTACTTTGAGGTATGGATAGATGTGTGATTTGCTTGTGAAAGTTTAGTTTCTCTTTTCTTTTCAATCCAGAGCTGGGTATGAGTCAGTTTTTCTGTGTGTGCCTTATTGGGGAAAAAGTAAAGTATCTTTTTTTAAGGGGGTGGATAGGCTAAATAAAATGCAAAGGGTAGCAAAGCCTGTTTTACCAACATGCGAAATTACTGTAAAACAATTATCAAATCTACCCTGGAGCCTTTCTTTCTTTCTTTTTTTGTTCAGATGTCCTAAAAGAGTCTTTCTCTCCCTCCCCCTCTCTCTCCCTCTCTCTCTATCTATATTTCTAATAAACAAAACATTGCAAATTAGTAAACAAAAATCATTTGTTAAAAAAAAGTAAGATTATAGGTAGCTTTAACAGGAAATAGAAGAACAGACCTGCTCTATCAAAACATCCCGTCAAAATGACTTTGTTTCATATTTGATTTAATTGTCTCTCTCCCGACAGGCACATTTGTCAATAGCCTAATGGTCAATCCGATGTTGGCAGAGTGAATGCTTTCATTCTTTCTCCCACATTCGGTTTGCCTTGATCAAAAATAATGCCTTTGGTTGATGGTCCTACGGGTTGCTGGAGAGCAGACCTGGAAAAACTCTGCTTATTTAGGGTAGGGGAAGTACAGCTGCCACTGGGAAGCACAATGAGCGTCACTAATGTGTTAATATACCACAAACTATGTCTGTACACAGGAACAGAGATATACCCACCCACACCTATATTTGATTTCACAGCTGCAAGTTATAAGATTCATGGCCGCTCTTAGGGTGCATTTTGGAGGGGTGGTAAATTTACTGCTTTGTAGTGATAGAGCAAATAATGTGTGTGTGTGTGTAGGGGTTTACATGCATTGGAGAGAAAGCACACACATTTACCGCTTCATAGCAATAGAGCAAATAATGTGTGCATGGATGGGTTTACATGTGTTGGACGGAAAGCACCCACACACATACACACAAATTCACGTTGATTCATCTTTCAGGTAATTCAGCCTTCCAGCAAGCTTGAAAAATATTCTTGGAAATATCTACCCATCTACCTACCCTGTTTTCTGTCTCTTTCACTCTCTTTCTCTCTTCCTCCTCCTCCAAACGGAAAGGTCCGCTCAGCCATAAAAAAAAAAAAAAAAGAAAAGAAGCAAAGTTGTTTTGCTAGCTTCATTAGTGTTCACCTAATTAGCTGTAAACCTGATGGATTCCTGACAGCTTTAATGATTGGAGATGACAAGCTCCACGCAGTGTCATC
Source organism: Notechis scutatus (assembly GCF_049901735.1). Classification (NCBI taxonomy): domain Eukaryota; kingdom Metazoa; phylum Chordata; class Lepidosauria; order Squamata; family Elapidae; genus Notechis; species Notechis scutatus. Next base: position 9,443,860 of record NC_142017.1, on the reverse strand, counting down.
CAGCGGAATTAGGTTTGGAACTAGTTTGATGTAATCAAGTTGATATTACACAGTCCTGGTTGCCTTTAGTTGTGCATTAACTCAATTTTCTGCTGCAGGTGACAAATGGGTTTTGGTACCTGGATAATCATGTCATAGGAATTAGGGCCCTCATAATGGTCTGGAGTAGAATAACAACAACAAAGCACTCCTGGCTGCACGGAGAGCTTGCTGTGCATAGCACAGGCAGGTGTGCAAATTCTTTGTGTTTTTTTTTGGCTCAGAGGGTTCACACCACAAGAGAGAAGGCTGAATCTGTCCCACGGACTCATGAATCAGTGAAAAGGACATGGTGGATTTGTTGACTTTAGGTCTTAGGTTAAGTGGCACAGACAGACTGGTAGATAAGGAGGAGCTAAGAAAAGCTTCTAGGAGGGCACGGTGCATTTGGGAAGTTAGGCTAAAAGATGGTGCACATATAGAGAAAAACAGGTTTCTGTTTAGGAAAGCCGAGGTTCTTATATGAATCGATGAGAATCAAGATAATCAGCTTGAAATGTTCATGTATTTAAATGCTTAAAATATAAAACACTATCATTTCAGATGGTGGAGGGGGGAAGATGTGGCTGTAATCATATTTTGGGGAGTTAAGAGAATGAATGATGTCGCTGCCTCCAAGATGTAACTTGGAGAAGAGGCCTGTTTTTGCCCTGTTAAGGTGCACCCTGATTTAGATCCTTTTCCAGGGATTTTGGGGGAAAAGGTGCTGAGATTAAAAGAGCCAAGGTATGAATCTAGACACACACAATGGAGAGAGCCCACCTGAGGCTTAAAAAGATGGAAAATAATGTTTGATGCTTGGCAAAACACTTGGGTGGAACCCTGAATGATGAAGTCCTACTGTCTCTGGCTTGCACTGTTCCATGAGTTGAGATGTCTTCTCCAGAATTGTGTGCGTGGTGTTGTATGGGTGTGTGTTTAGTAAAACATTGAAAGTGACTTTTTAACTTCAGGCACAGAAGGTGGAGAAATGGGATGTTTATTTGTTTTTTTTTTCCCTCCCTCTCTGTTTCCTTCTGTTGTATTTTGGTTTTTAACGGTCTTGAACTACTTTGTTGATCTTACATCCCAGTGCAGCTGGCAACTTTTCAGAGGCACAAAGTGGGATATGAATGAATATAACGTATCTAATTTTCCGTCTTCAATTCCAGCAGTTCAGGCAACTGAAATTCGCCTGAGCTTGTATTTTATCAGTAGCTTTTTGCCAGCGATTTCGAGCAGCAAAAGATAAGAAGCCAAAATAATTTGTGTTCTTTTAATTTCGGATCCTTTCCTTTGCAGCCTGACCTGCTATCTCTCCTTCCTTCCTTCCTTCCTTCCTTCCTTCCTTCCTTCCTTCCTTCCTTCCTTCCTTCCTTCCTTCCCTTCCCTTCCCTTCCCTTCCCTTCCTTCCTTCCCTTCCCTTCCTTCCTTCCTTCCTTCCTTCCTTCCTTCCTTCCCAGATTCTTTCCAGCAGAAAGCTGACAAAATGATTAGTTATGGTTGCCCTTTGCTTATTCCACTCCCCCCTCACCACTGTAAAGTATTAGGAACAATTACAAACAAAAAGAAAAAAAAATGGTAGCAGGCATGGAGTGATTCGTAGCTCTCCTTAAAGCAATCCTAATTCCACCAAAAAAAGCTGTCTGGAAAAGAGAATTTTCCAGAATCAGCTGACACGACTCCTATTAGCTTGACAGCTGTCAATTACCTCTTCAGTGTTCTCCTGGGCCACTAGTTTATTGTGTGCTGTTGATGTTGTCATTTTCATCTCCGTTTTGCCTTGAGCGCTGTGATGAGCTGGAGTGAAATAGTCAATAACTGATGTATCAGCAGTTATTTCTTAACATTGCCTCACGAGTCTGCATTTCGCCCCCCCCCCTTTTTTAAAAAAACCTATACTAAAGATTGTTTTGTAAAGTGATTAGAATGAATTGTGACTGCTGCAGGGTTATGGGGAATGCAGTCTATTGCTATGTGCGATGCGAGGTAGCAAGATTCTCTTCAGTTTTCCCTGTTTGTCAAGGCTGCTTCTGTGATCAGGGAGAACGCTTGAAAAGGAAGACGCTTTTTTGTGGGCTCAAGATCCCTTTCAGAGCAACGCAGGTTGGGGAGGGCGTCAGCTTGCACCGGTGTGTGTACAAATGGGTTAGTAAAAGGGTGAATAAAAAAAGAAATTATTCGCACCTTGGACGGAGACAGAGAACCTATCCTGTGTACTCCAAACTGTGGCTATCTCTCCCATTGCTTTATGCCCTGGCCATTTAGAAGGCAATCTGTCTGCAGATTTTATTTTATAGTTCAAATGGATCTCCAAATTCTTAATATTAGGCAGAAATTTGCCACCATCTCTCATTGCAATATTACCCTGAATTAGGCACATATGCTCAGAAACCGTGGCTGCAAAAAAAAAAAAAAAATCACATCATCTTAACATGATTTTCAAAATCATTAGGTATTAGATATAAAAACAACCACTTCCAATATTACATTCTTGGAATCCTTTTCATTTTTTCAGCGACACTCCCAAATTATGGTTTATCGGTTGAAATGTTTTTTTTTTAAAGAAGAATCAGAAGGCGAATGCAATATATGGCATTTAATAATAATAGTGATATAGACTGGTTCATCTAGACAGATAATATGCAGTTGTAATTAGAGGGGATAGACAGGCATTCATTTTTAAATTCTTTGACACATGCATAAAATTGTCATCTTATCTTATTCTATGACTATTTTATGTTAGCTTGATAAAGTGTCCTGATACATGCACTTAAATGTCTCTAAGCCTTTCTTTCTTTTTTAAAAACCCAGACAGATTAATTCTAGTTTCCAGCATTTGCAGACTCATTAAATTAATTTCCTAAATCTGACTAAACAGAGAATGTCTTGTATTTCAGTAACACATAACATGAGGAAGGGAACACATCATTTGATTACGCTGTTTCTTGTTTTAAAAGATTTTTAAAAAAAAGATTTAGAAAGAAAAAGTAATGGCTTGAATGCATTTATAAGCCTATGAATTATAATTTGGATAAATCTTGAGGAAAACATGATGATGATTTATCTCAAAAATAAAAATCCAAAGTTAAGGCCTTCCTTCCTTCCTTCCTTCCTTCCTTCCTTCCTTCCTTCCTTCCTTCCTTCCTTCCTTCCTTCCTTCCTTCCTTCCTTCCTTCCACCAGCCACTGAGATTAACATGTAAGGGCAAAAATAATCAAGAGACTTCTGAGTATTTGCCAGTTTTCTAGCACCACGTAAGTTTCATTACAAATAATGGATTTTACAAAATAATTTAGTCTTTCATGTTTTCAGGTGTCTTCTTAACTGATCGCTGCTCTTTTCTTTGGGTCTATAGCAATGTATTTTAGATGTTTAGTTTCTTGGGTAGAGTCTGTCATATTTCCCAGTTCAACTTTCAGCCAGTAAAAATCTAGCTGAACTTCTTAGAACAATGCTATTTTTTTCCTTTTTTAAAAAATCCACTTATGGTGCTCAGATTGAAGAGGTCAAAAGGGCATCTGCGTAGCCTGTATTGGAGAATTGGGAAGGCAGGTGGAAAGTCTCGTCCGAATTCTGCATCCGCATAATATGTTTTGTTAAGGGAAAAAAAAGATATTGTTCTACATTTTAAGATGCCTGGGATGCATTAATATTCATTTTCATTTATTTCATTTTCGTCATTAAACTGGGTCCAATATCCCACCCTCTCGTGTGCTCTTTGTAGAATTCAGGTTGCATAAAACAGGCCATTTTTAATGAACAATTTAATGTAAATGGCATCTGAATTTAAATTAATATTAATGAAGCTTTGAGTGAATTTATTTTGCATACACAAAGAATTGTGACTCTTTCACCCATTTACTCTTGTGTCTGTATTTAGAAGCACATTTTGATAGAAAGACAGTTAGCTTTTCCCCCCCTTTTTAAAATCTTTTACTCTATTATTTTTAGTGTATGATTACAAATGTTCTGTAAATGTTTTCATACCTTTGTCTTCTTCTTAGAAAAGCATTAGGCAGAACATCCCTTTGCAAACCTGGGCATTATTTGTTTATTTGTTTTTTAATCTCCATTTTTAGTAACTCTCGTGGCTCTTTCTTGTTCTAATTTTGACTTTAGCTCTGCCTTGAAGCTTTAAAAGATTGTTTTGAATATTAGTTAGCGGAGTGTAGATGTTTCCTTCTTATCTAATACATTATGTATCCTGGGATGATAGGAGGTTTCATAATTAATTCTGTTAAATATAATTGCTGTAATCACTTTGATGCTACACATAATAAAATTGAATGTGGTAAGCCTGTGAAAAAAAATATAAACACTTTTAACAAGTGTTTAACAAAAAAATATAAACACTTTTGAATCAAGGTCATAAATGCATTTACCCAGGTGCCGTCTGAATTTTGTTTGCCTTTCCTTAGTCAATGCAACAACCTTTTATCGTCTTCACGGGCTCCGTGCAAACAAGTGGATATTTCTAAAAATGAAGATAAAATGAAGGCTGGCCTTGCAGAGGATAGGACAGTACCAACTGAATGAGCAAATGAGTTGTGGAAATGGAATCTGTGTTGTGCCTGGGAGTGAGGCATGATGGGAAATTCATAGATACTCTTCATTTCTCTCCTAAGCCCTTCCCACATCCTAGATTTAGTTAAAAAGAGATGATGGCACCCCAGACAAACAAAAAATGCGTGTTAATGTGCTCTTTTAACTCCCTTCCGCTCTTTTTAATGAGGAGCGGTGGGTATTTCTTTGGAAATACCGTTGTCCACAAGAAGGAAATAAAAACACGTATAAGACAGGATGTACATGAAGATCCTGGATTCTGAGCGAAAGATGTTTAATGAGTCCATTGTTCTTAATTAGTTGCACACCATGCTTAACGCTGCAAAGGTCACTTGATTTTACGATCTCCCCTCAAATGCGACTTTGTAAGTTTCTCTTCAATTTATATTTTACGGCCTCGTGTTTTCTTGAGGAGGGAGGTGAGTCATGGAAAAGAGGGCCGGTCTACCAGTTGTAGAGCGAAGGGTTAGGCCCAACACAGGATGTATGGATGTCTTTGGGCATGCTGGGTGAATTTAACTTCTGAAAGCTGAGCAAACAAAATCCTGGCCATCCTGTTAGCAAATTGTTCTCAAGCAAAGGACAGGGGACCAGGGTTTTGGGGTTTTTTTTTTTTTTGAAGTATCTCTGGGCTTTGTGCCCGTGAGTCCTTTCCTTGCTAGGTCAACCTTGCTGCCTGAGGGCCAAATCTCAGCAGGCGTCTCCGGCACGCTTGGCGAGAGCAGCTGAGACTGGCAGCCATCACTCATGCCTCTGTGACACCGAGTCTGTTTTTGATGGCAGGGAATGATAAAAAGGCCTGGAACTATAGAGCCCCTGTAATCAGGGCCAGCGCTGATATCCGTTTCAACTTTGACAGCTTCTTCCTTTTCTATTTTCACCGCCAAGACTGTCTCAACTCTCCCGCCCCCCCTTTTTTTTGACTCCCTTTTCTTTCTTTCTTGTTTCATGTACTTGATCATTCTCAGATGCTGGGAATGAGTCTGTTTCTTTCTTTTCCTTTTTCTTTCCCACCGGAATGGGAGGGGAACCCTTTTGGGGCTGGGCAGGTGTGAGAAGGAATGAGAATATATATATATATGTATGTATGTATGTATGTATGTATGTATATGTATATGTATATGTATATGTATATGTATATGTATATGTATATGTATATGTATATGTATATGTATATGTATATATGTGTGTGTGTGTATGTATGTGTGTGTGTGTGTGTGTGTGTGTGTGTGTGTGTGTGTGTTTTATTCAGCTTTGTTCGGGTATTTTCCCACGTCATTGTAGTTGTGCTTTTAAATTTGTAGCAACGTTTCGGCAGAATCTCATCTGCCATCATCAGGCTCCTGTATTGTGTTCGTCTGTGAGTCAGACTTTTACAGTGGTTTCATGAATGTATGTACATATGTATGTATGTATGTATGGTATGTATGGTATGTATGTATGGTATTCAGCTTTGTTCGGGTATTTTCCCACGTCATTATAGTTGTGCTTTTAAAGTTGTAGCAACGTTTCGGCAAAAACATTGTGCTTTTAAAGTTGCTACAACTTTAAAAGCACAACTATAATGACGTGGGAAAATACCCGAACAAAGCTAAATACCATACATGTAAGTACTCGCGAAAACTTAAGAAAACATATATATGTATGTATGTATGTAAGTATGTATGTATGTGTGTGTGTATATATATATATATATATATATATATATATATATGTGTGTGTGTGTGTGTGTGTGTGCGCGCATGCATGCATGTATGTATGTATATACACACACACATACACACACATTGCTGTGAGCCTGTTGCTAATTAATGTTCCTCCATAAGATTCTGTCGGAGTTGAGTAATGTTTTTGATCTTTATGCCTGATAACTGCATACTTAATGAGATTTCAAAGCTGTGAGTGCAGCTCGTACAATTATTGACAGATGCCTTTTCTTTGCCATTGGGTTCAGCATCATAAATCCTCTTGCGGTAATGAGGTTCAGAAGTGCCACCCTGCCAGTGAGCTAATGAAAGGAGGGGAGGGAGGGAAGGGAAGGGAAGAGGAAAGGAGGGGAGGGAAGGAGGGAGGGTGGGTGGGTGGGTGGGTGGGAGAGAAGCGAACGTGTGCCTGACACATTTTTTCCCTTTTAAAATTTACTATGCTGGTGTCAAGCTGTGGGACAATTACTTCAAACATGCTAATTTTTATCTTGCTTTCAATGTCAGGCTTGCTTGTGGTCTCTGCATTGCACTCTCTCCCCACGTAGCCCCTTTTCCTTCCTCTGTTCTCCCCCTCCCCCGTTGCCGTTCCCTAATAATAAATAAAAATCACATTTAACATTTTTTAGCATGGATCATAACTGCCAAGGACTTTGATAGATGCATGTTCTTTAAGCTCTTTCTCTCTCTCTCTCCTTTTACTTTTTTGGGAGGAGGGGTCAATTCCCCATCAGCAATTGGACTTCCGTTCCTCTCTCTCTCTCTCTCTCTCTCTCTCTCTCTCTCTCTCTCTCTCTCTCTTTCTCTCTTTCTCCCTCCCTCCCTCTTTCTCTTCTCTCTCTCTCTGTGTGGGGGAGGGATAGCATGGAGAGGATATTTTTTTTTTTTTGTAAAAGCAAAACAAAACAACCAAACCCTTGGGGGAAGAGGAAGGGAATGCACAAACTCCATGGGCCTCTTGTCAGTTTGTCCTCCCCCGAACCACTTGAAACATCGTAGATTTCATTTTAGACTTGAGGAACGAAATCCTGGTGGAGAAGCCTTGTGCTGTGCCAAAGACTCGATTTCCGTTTCAGCAGAGCTATATATCACTGACCCACCCTTCCCTTGTGACAGAATGACAGGTGTCATTTATCAAACGCAGCCTGCCAAACAGCAGGGAGGGGTGTGGGTTTCGGGAAAAGGAGAGGGGAGGGAGCCGGATGCAGAAGTCCCAGGGAATTCTTGGGGAGGGTGACTAACTCCTTTCAGAGCAGCTTCCTCAGAACCTGGAGGCCTGGAGAACAGGTAGATGCTCCCTCTTGGACCAAAAAAGGAGCCTTGATGGGTCGGCCTGCTTAGTTCTAAGCTTGAGGTCAACTTCTAACCACTCCTCTCTCTCTCTCTCTCTCTCTCTCTCTCTCTTTTGGAGACGGGAAGGGGTGACTTCTTGGTGAAAGGAGAAAGGGTATCATTGACAGCTATCGTTCAAAGAGCTGGAGGTTGTGTAAATGAATCCAGGCAAGTTCTGTGTCACTTGGTTCAGACATACATGATTTGAAGATGGATGTTCTTTAAAAAAAGATTGATGGTGGGTAAGCAAGAGTGTGGCGCCATTTATCATTTTGAATATTATTTAGACTTACCGCAGAAAGCTGTAACTTGAGAGTCAGAGGAGCTGGGGCACCAAGAGGTCTAAATGTCCACATTTTTGATGGATGGACTTTCCTCCCCCCACCCCCTCCATCTCCCTCTTCTCCGCTCAGCTGCACTTTTTCTCTTATTGTTTGTTACCAGATACCACCAGTCGATTGTTGAACAGGAGTCCTTAATCTTGTTTTTAAGGGGACCAGACAATTTGTAGGTATGGAAAACAAAGGGCTCATGATAAGAATCTCGGATCATAATAGTTAGGTAAACAGGTAAAGAATAGAAGCAGAGTCACCGCTTGTGTGATTTTGTACTTGGTGAACTGTGAAGTGGAGAGAAATCTTTCTGAGCAAGGGTTCTGAAAGAGCCCTTCAAGAAAAACCCAGCTATGTTTGAGTAGAACGAATGAAATTTCTCCCGAATGGCCTGGAAAACAGAGGGAGCCTAAAAAAGTGAAGGTTAGCTTAGTAACAGGGAAATCACTTTTTGCCAACATAAATTTCTGTTGTATGTCAAAACATTTGAGCACAAACCAGAATGGAATGCCAAATAAGACGGTCTTCTCCATTTTGAAATCTAGTGTTCAAAACATCATCCGATTGTATTTAAGCTTTGTCGAGTTTAATGTCCACTCAAACCTGGATCTTCTTGTGATTATCTCAAGTAATGTCATATTTTTGGCGCTGTTCGTGGGATACTCTATTCCCCCCAAAAAAAAACAACCCCAGCCCATTACCATTTTCAGGAAGAGTGAACTCTTAAAACCTGGGAGAATTCTGGGTTCGGGCTTACAATGGTAGTTGTTAGAACCATATATTGTATTAGAAACATATCGTATTTATAATTACAGTGTATTCAGAATGGAAGCAGTGCAGTCATGTATGCTACCAGAATTAAGAAATCGGTTAAGTATGAAGTAGCCATTTCATCAGATTTGTCTCTCTGAGCTGGCCTTCCCTGATGTGGTATCCATCAGATGTGATAGGATGGGATTGCAAGCTCTTAACATTTCCAATAGAAAGCTGCAATTTCAAGAAATCGAGTTCTAACCCAATACAATTAGTGATTCTTCAGGGTTGTAGGCAAAACCAGAGACCTTTCATCACCTGGTACATGGGATTGCATGCAAACTGCTTGCTCTGCTCCTCATCTAGACTTATCAGGAAAAAGGTATCCGGGATCGGCTTGCATATGTTATCATGTAAATTTTCATGCGGTGTATTTTCATGGATGATGACCTTATGGAATGGTCCCAAAAACTCCTGGATTGTTTGAATACGCTATAGGCAAACACTTACCTAAAGTTAACTGAATTATGGCTTGCTTAATTGGTTTAACATGACACAGTGAACCCTAAGCTGACTACAAAAGCGAAAACATTTTTTTTAATTTGTTTTGGTTAATGTGTGGTTCAGCTGGTAGTGTGGGTTTATTTTTATCGTGTTGAAATCTGCCTCCTTGGGCAGCATCTTTTTTCTCTGGTGGATTGACTTCCTGAATTGTTAACAACCTTGATATAATCCTTCCAGAAAAGTGAGTGTTCTTTTCCTAGGAATTCCAAATTGTAGGAATTTTGCATTTATAGAGTACCTGAGTAAACCAATGATTGTGACTCAACCAGTCCCGTAAATAGCTTGAGAATTAGACTCCTTAATCTGTATAAATTTCCTGTATCAGCTTTTAGATTCCCATGTATGAAATTTCAGGCTGAACAACAACAACAAAAAAGAACAATTAGTAAATCAAGTAAGGTTTCTAGTACAGCGGCTTGTTTTCCAGGAATCATGTTTTGCATATCTAGTGCAAAAATGGCACCGAGTCATATGGATTTATTTTTTTAAAAAAAAAAACACCCTCCAATGACTACAGATCGGTCATTTTCAGTTTCAGTTTATCTCTTTTCCTGAATCCCTGAGTTCTGTTTTGTTACTCCAAAGAATGTATTCTAAAGTTAACTCTAAAACCTGCATGTTTTTGTGCTGACTTTCCCCAAAATTAACTATTTGTTTTCCATTTGGCTTAATGCAGTGCATTTTTATATTCACTCAGGTGATACAGGGCCTTTGTACAGAGTGAATTTCAAAGGAGAATCAAGGTGCAGTTTGTTTACAGATGTGAAACACAAAATGAAACAAGTCTGCATTCTCACTTCTTACCCATCAAATAGGCTTTCCAGAGAGAAAATCCATTGATTTGTGCTGTCTTCAGGCAGATTCGGGCATATAAATCCATAGATCCAAGCAGTATATGTCATTGGCAGAGGCTAAGTGCAAACAGCATGAATTGGCTCCATGTCTCTGCAGATTAAACAACCCCAGAAGATTCAAAAAAGATTGTGAAGCACAGAATCAAAGACGGTATTGCTATCTTCTAGGAGTATCCTTCTTTCACCAAAAGTTTGTGTGCTAAATTTACTTGGGATTTTTTGGTGGGGTCATTCCTTCATCTTATGGATGCTAGAGAAATGAATGAAAAGTTGAATATCAATGGAGATTCTCAATCATCCAGGTCATGGTTGTCCTAAAGGTGCTTCTTCTAAAAGACAACTGGAATATGTTGGAGAAAGTCCAGTTGCCTTTTGGAAAAAGAACACCTTCGGGAATCAGAAGTTGGTTGACAGAAGAAAGTGAACTAGAAAAGGTGTGAAGATATCTAACTTTGCAACCAGGCAGAGATTGTAGCCCATGCTATCACTTCTCATATCCTCTATCTGCCATGCCATGTGTGAATTGAGTTCATCACACTGACCTGCTGAAGGTGCGCTGCATGTTAGAATTGGTGAACACATCTCTCTTGCTTTTTCACTCATAAGATGAATATATATTCCTTCCCAAATTTGGTGTCCTCCAACTACCATCATTTCTGATCAAATGGGTGTAAAGAGGTGGAATAATTCAAATAGCGCAATTCTTATTAAATGCCAGTTGAACTTTTGATTGGGAAAATCCTCCAGAAACCTGGAAGAAAGGGATGAGTGGAGTAACATGCCCATAAGCTGAATTCCCAGTGTGTGTTTGTGTGAATCTGTGGGCAAGGGACAAGGGAGGGAGGGACAAATGATGACATGTATGTCATCAGGTGTTTGCACAAATGGTATGACATAGATGTAATGGAGGCATTGCCTATTTGTACCTCTTTTCAATAATCTCGTGGATATTATAGCAACTTGTTACAGATGTAATCTTGTATCTTGATGAGTACGTATATTGATATATAAGTAAGCAATGCCGGGAGCTGCTATGTATATTATTTATATTCTAATAATATAACACCATACCTTGGGAATGAATTATGTCATTTCTCTAAACAAGGCAATGTTAAGATTTATTAATTAATGACTTAAGATCATTCTATCACAGAAAGGAAGCTGATATGTGCTTCAGGCTCAAACCAGCACATCTGGATCCTTAGAGAAACCTGAAAATGGGACACTTTTTCATTTGTTTATAACACATTTCGACCTACACAGTCTCATATGAGCAGTTCTCTGTCTTTAACGGAGAAGAAAGGGATATTTACTATTTGTTAGGAGATATAAAGTAGAACCTTCAGCTGCTGAGGGTATCAATATTGTCAAGGTAATTTCTGGTGGGTACCCTCCAGATACGGGGGACTTCAACTCTTAGAATTTCCTACCAGTCTGATGATTGCTAAGAATGTAGACTGTTGAACATCTTGTGTCTGAACTGGCAAAGTTCAGTCTAAACCAAGATCAGAAAATTATAAATATGACTCTTTCTTCTACTTCTTCATCCTTTCATCTATCTCTTAACACCAGGTCTATACATGTGAGGAAATGGGTTTTCTTTTTTATTCTCTTTTTTCCTTGCTTGAGTCAACCATAGGTGGAAGGAAGATTGGGTAGACTTGAGAAGCATGAAACGTAAAGAAAGGCTATCACACAAGCAAGAGAGAGCGCTGGATTTGTGTATACTAGAATTCAAATAGTAAATAAAATATTTACTTACTGGAAATTCCCCCAAGACCTTTCCAGTGGGGCTTCATCTTTATATGTTGATGAGTGAAATCTGCTAAATGTCAGCATCATGCATGAATGTTAATAAACCCCATTGACTGAGAAGCACCTGAAAAGTATATCATGCTTTTCAATCATGTAGTTCTACTTGGGCAATCACAGCTGTCAAAGGAGAACGAGGAATACTGCATGGAAGCTACAAGAATTTCTGTTCTCATGAAGTTTTCCCCAAAAATTTTTCCTTCAGATTTTCTTTTTTCAGTAGGAATTGCTTGAACTTCCTGCTTTACACTTATTTAACAGGGACCTATTTTTTAAAAACAACAACAACCCTCGAGCCATTCTTTGTAATAGCACTGCATCTTTGGGGGGGTCTAGTTATCCCACTCTCCACTCTTTTAATTCTTTTTACATTACTTATATATTCTTATAAGCACTCACACCCTTGTTTAGAACTGACCAATTTATAAGTGGAATAAATAAATAATATTTAATCAGATGCTTCAGCCATGCAGAAGCAACTTCTATACTAAGGCTGCATTATTACTGTTGTTGTTTTTTTTTTTTAAAAAAACACATTTTATCTATGAAGACTACCAGGGAGATGGTTGATGGTGCAGTGTTATTGGAATGAGGCTGAAATGTTCTTCCCTTAATCCTTAGTTCTAAACTTTAGCCACTACAGTTTGGCAATGCAATGTGGAGATATTTGAATGGGTATCCTAAAGGCCTGATGAGGCTCCAGAGTATCCTGTCTTGTCTTAAGTTTTTCTTCTATTTTTTTTTTTTTTTTGGTAGTCAGGTACAAAAAACAGGTGTGGTTAAGGTGCTTGGATTGGAATTTTAAATTCCATTTAAGGTAGCTGTGCTATTTCATTTCCTCCACAAATGTGTTTTGTTACATCTTTTCTGGCTTCTTGTGCAAAGGAAGTGTGTATGTGAACGTGTGCGTATGAGAAAGAGAGATTAAAAATTTGAGTTTAACAGGGGAAGAAGGAATCTTGCACAACATAGGAGGAAAAGAGAAAATAGTCATATATCTATGCGTTTCAGAATGTCTTGTCATTAGCAAATACTGTAGTCCCTTTATTTTCATCTGCCCTGTGGCTTAAAATCACAACTTTTGGCACACATTTCTTGTCATTCCTGTGGCTGCCTGAATCTGATAAAAATAGTTCTTTTTCACACACACACATAAATATATATATATATATATATATATATATATATATATATATATGTGTGTGTGTGTGTGTGTGTTTGTATGTGTGTGTGGTATATATATATATATATATATATATATATATATATATATATATATATATATATATGTGTGTGTGTGTGTGTGTGTGTGTATGTATATATATATATATATATATATATATATATATATATATATATATATATATATATATATATATTTCAGCTTTGTTCGCGTATTTTCCCACATCATTATAGTTGTGCTTTTAAAATTGTAGCACGTTTCGGCAGAATCTCATCTGCCATCATCAGGCTTCTGTATAGTGTTTGTCTGGATGAACACTATACAGAAGCCTGATGATGGCAGATGAGATTCTGCTGAAACGTTGCTACAACTTTAAAAGCACAACTATAATGATGTGGGAAAATACCTGAACAAAGCTGAATACCATACATATAAATACCCGTGAAAAAGAATTATATATATATATATATATATATATATATATATATATATATATATATATATATATATATATATATATATATATATATATAGGGAGGGGTCATCATCTTTTCCTCTTTTATAGTCAAAGTCATGTTATTGAACAATGTCCTCAGACATATCTCTCTTTCCCTTGCGTCGCCATGTTTATAGCAATGCAGTCCTCAAAAACTTCTAAGATTTGTGGTACATGTAATAGGGATTATATATTATTATATTGTGTGCTCGTCCCAACATCTGGTTCACCTAGAAAGAATTTGATTTATCAAGAGAAGGCATCAGACCTACCTTGGTGAACACCTGCCTTGTAGTCTCTCTTTTGTTAGGGTAGATAATACAACAATTCAGAGATTGTCCTATCCTGTGTGTGTGAACTTCTGTTGCAAGCCACTCTCCAGCAGGGACATGGACTGAATCCAGGAAAAGCAGAACTTGTGAACGGAAGAGAGGGAAAAGGTGGAATGGTGAATTCCTGGGCTTAATGGAAGACATGAAATCAAAGTGTATTCCATCATACTTTACAAACATTTTTTTTTAAAAAAAGAAAGGTTGCTTTGTGCCAAAGAGAGACCCCCATCCTTCTCTTGCCAGCTGCATCCTCCACCTGTACATTGGTCTGTGCTCCCTCCAAAAACCTGTGGGAGAAGAGACTGAGAAACTTTGAAGGCCTCCCCCTGGATTGGCAGGTAATTGAAAGAACACGGCGCAAATAGCTGCAACAATTGTAAACACACCTTGATACAAATGGCGTCACCGCCAGCTCCCCTGATTAGAAAACTTTTGCTATTAATAGATGCCATATTCAAACCAGGTGTAATTGGCTAGGAACTGAGCACACGCATGGGAAGAAACCTGGTTTTGTGCATATGCGTAGTTTTTTGCCGCTTTTTATTCTTATCCCTCTTCTCTTCCTTCCCCCCCACCCCAGTTTTATAGCTGGAGACATGATTTATTGCAGCCATCCATCTTTGCGGCTCATCCATCACATGCCGGTTGCTAGGCAGTGGTGGCAGCAGCTGTTTGCTTTGAATCAGACAGAAAAGTTGTCAATCATCAAAGGCAGGTGAATAGCATTAGAAACACGCTATTGTCAGACGGAATAATTAATCAAAGAGAGAAAAGATAATTAAAAAGATATGACCCTTGCAAGTACTTGCTCTGGATTGCCTGGAAAAAAAAGAGAGAGAGAGAGAGAGAGAGAGAAAGAGAGGGAGAAAAGAAGAAAAGAGCTGGGTTTTTGCTCGACACTTAGGCAGCTGAGAACTGATAAAATATGCACTCTTCAGCACATAGTTTTTAATTAATTGAAAAAGGTTCAACATTCAAAGACGATGCCGGAGAGAACTCTGATTACCAGCAGAAGTAATATTTATTGTTTGCCTGAAAGGCCTGACATGGACTTCTAACTTTCTGTCATATATCTTCCCTCGGCTTCCACTCTACGGCTGTTTCTAGGCTCGCTATCTTCCCGAGCAGCAAACTTGAGAGGGCAAGAGGGAGATCAGCAGGAAGCTTTGCAGGAAACTCCTGGAGTTTGTGGCTCAGAGTTGCAAAACGTTCCCACCTTTGTCTTCTCCATCTCAATCGCATTTCTTGGGGCAGCTTCCTGGGGGTCTGCTTGCTCTGTTATCCTACCATATCTGTTGGATTGGGGCTTTGGGAAGGAGGGAGGGAGGGAGGAGAGGGATCCTGCCAATGGCTCCAACTGAAAATAAACTTAGCTGTTTGCAAAATGAATCCAATATCTGCCTACCTTATGGCATGCATTAAGTAGCCAACGGCCATCACTCATTAAAATTAGCTTAGCCCAAGGCACGGGGATCGGGCAGGAGAGAGGTGAGCGGTGTAGCCCTTCTGATCATGCTGCAAATTGCGTTGCTTGCTTCAGTCCGTGTGAGGTTTATAACTTGTATGGGGCACAGCAACACAAGGGCTGTGGTCAGACATTACAATGGCCCGAAGGCAGTTTGTAAGCTTTTAGCTCGGCTCAGGATACGAAGCTAGCCAGTGGTGGCTTGTTTAACTAACTGCTGTAATGCAAAGCATAGTTTGGTGTGAAGCATTCACACAGCCGGTTGTGGCTCAAGAAATCATAGTTATATCATAATATATCAAAGTAGGATTGAACAATGAACTCAGACACATTCCCTATTTGTGTGTGTGTGTGTGTGTGTGTGTGTGTGCGTGTGTATTTATACATACATACTTACAAGGAAAAAAAATCAACATTGCTGTTATTTTGGGTTTTTGCCCCAAACCATCATTTTATGTGTATAGCAACAGTCAAAGAAAGCCATTTGTACGAATACCCAAATTCCTTTTTGAGCTCATTTTGTAGAATCCTTTTCTAATACACATACTTTTGCAAAGTTATTTTAAAAAAAAATATATTTTTGTGCAGACATTCACATAATCTGCATATTTTAGTTAGTGATTTCCTTAGCGAAGGCATTTCACGAATTACAAAACGCTGAAAATTATGGACATCTGTGCTTGGCTCCTTTTCTGGTTTATGTTTGACAGACAAGAATTGAGTAACTTTCTATTAAAAAGTTGCTGTGTATACTTAGCATTGCCATCAAGAGGTAGATTATCAAGTTGGCACTGGAGGAATACATGAAAAGAGAGAAATACATAAATGTTAGAAACCCCATTTTTAAAGTCTTTACCCACATCATATTAGTTGCAGTGGAGGTATAGTTACCAGTTTTCAGCTTTTTGAGAGGTACATAACATTAAATATATTGAATATAATACTTAGAGAAAAAGGGTGTGTTTTAATGGTAGTATAGTACTCCAGTATTGATTGCTAAAATGGATTATTCATTTTAAAGAAATTGCTGAAAATGGAATGAGGAAATTGGAGCAGATAGGAGCAATTTTGGTGGGAATGCTGTAAAACTTAACAATTCTGGGAAAGAAATTTGTATGAAAGAAACTTGCATTTTAACTGAGGATATTCCTATTAAACTTCACTAAATTGCATTGTATATCCTTTCAAAGTACTGTATATTGAATTGGCAGAATTGATAACTGTTGCAAAAATACTATATGTATTGAACTGGAAAATACTATATGTATTGTACTTGCAAAAATACTATATGTATTGTACTGTATTGTACTGGAAAAATGTATTGTACCATTCAGGGGAAGAAAGACTAAACAATAACAAACTATAAAAATACGCTTTAATGTCTAGACTAACTTCTAATCTTGAAAGCAAATGTGATGCAGATTTCAACTTCAGCTGGATACCATTCTTAAGTTACAATTTTAAAATGTGGCACCCCAAATATGGGTTAATCTATCCATAGAATTTTATGAGATACTTAAATAAGAATAGATTTTTAATCGGGTAATCGAGACCGAATTTCTTATAATCTATAGTTCCATTTGTGATCTATATTGCCATGGCTTTTGATATTTGTTTTTAACTTAAGAATTAATAATTCTTTTTCCCCTTAACATGATATAAAATATATCGTATATTTCACAACTCATTACTTTAGATATTTTAGATATTTAGATATTTTAGAAAACTGCAATGTCCATGGCATTTTTTTAATCTCTGTTTCATGATCTGTATTCCATTCTTCCATTTTTTTCCATATTCCCACTTGTTTCTATATTTTCTTCAAAGTGTTCAATGAAACAAAATAAGAAATAAAATAAATGGGAGGGGTCATGTACATTGCTGTTAGTAAATTGTGTAATAGGTTTTTCCAGACTGATAAAGGTTCGCAGACTGTGACATATACACCTAGCTGCAACCTTTTCTACCATCACTGAAAAAGACCCACCTCCTCTTCTGATTACAAGAAGGCTAAAAATAAAATCAGAAAATATTTCTCCTAACTTACTTTTATTGATTGACATGCTGTCAATTCTTGAAGGTGGAACATACTGTTCATTTGCTGGAATTCTTGTAACTCCATCCCCTTCTTCTCAATAAATCTTGTTAAGAAGAACTGGGTGAGAATCATGCTTGGAAGCCATTACAGATAGTCCTCAACATACAATGATTCATTTAGCAACCATTCAAAGTTAAACAGCACTGAAGAAAGTGACTTACGGCCATTTTTCACAGTTACAACCTTTGTAGCATCCCCACGACCATGTGATCCAAATCCAGATGCTTGGCAACGGGTTCATACTTAAGGCCATTGCTAGGTCCCAAAGTTTTGTCGTCCCCTTTTGAGACCTTCTGACAAGCAAAGTCAACGGGAAGACAGATTCAGTTAACAACTGGGTTACTGACTTATCAACCATAGTGATTCACTTAACAACTGCAGCCAAAAAGGTTGTAAAAATGGGGGCAAAACTCACTTAACAAATGTCTCACTTAACAACACAAACGCAGGGCTCAATTGTGGTCGTACTCTGAGGACTATCTGTACTTTCAATTTTAGGGGAGGCGACTAAAAGTGATGCATTGGGTGTGACCTGTTTTTATGTTGGAGGCATCTGAGCTGGTGGATGAGGCAGAAGCAAGCTGGTTGATGTGAACAAAATGACATTTTAAAATAGACGTTTCACTTAAAATAAAGCAAGGCGAAATTTTTCTCCTGAGGAGTTGCTGCAGAAGAAGTTCAGTGGGGAGATAACTTTCCCTTGGGATCCAATGGAAGCAGATATCTGGAGAGAGGATCAGAATAGAGCTGGAAGAGACCTTAGAGGTCTTCTAGTCCAGCCCCCTGCTTAAGCAGGAGGTCCTATACCATTTCAAACAAGTGTTACAGAGTACAGCGAAAGATATTTACACATATCTTTCAACCTTCTTCCCACTTGGGTAAGAACACCATCTTCTGTCCATGAGGAGTAATCCCTCTGAAATTGTCACCTCTATAAAATAATTTCTAATCAAAAATCTATAAAATATCAAATGGAATCAAAGCTATTAAGGAAACGGTAGTACCGAGTGACGGTATCCACTTCTCCCTAATCTTTACTAGTTTCTCCCCGCTTCCCAGCTATGCTCCTGCTCTTTTGATCGAATCACCATGGAAAAGATATCTCTATGGAGATTCTCAGACATCCAGGACATAGCTGTCTCAAAGGTGCTTTATTTCTGGACTGTTTTTTTCCTTGAGGAAGAAGAAGAAGACAAAGATATTTCATTTCTCATCCAGAAGCTTCATCAACATGAAGCGGACGAAGCTTTTTGGATGAGAAGCGAAACATGTTCTTCTTTTCTTCCTCAAGGAAAAAATGGTCATGTTGTCTTTCGAAAAAAAAAAGCACCTTTGAGACATGGAAAAGAGAGTTAACCTCTGGTGAGAGGTCTGAATGATTCATTCAATTAAAATTAGTTTAAAGGCTGCACACATTAAGGGAGGAGTCATATTTGCTTTTGGGACACATGTTGACCACTTCTTTCCTGAGTCTGCTTTAAACTTCATTTCCCCTCAGCATTACATGAAGAATCAAGTTAGGTGACTAGCATTACAAGTTAGGTGTGGCACCTAGCATCGCCTCTTCTCATGTTCTCCTTCTCCTCCCTCCTTCTTCCTCCCTCCTTCTTCCTCCCTCCTCCTCCTCCCCTCCTCCTCCCTCCTCCTTCCTTCTTCCGCCCTCCTTCTTCCTCCTTCCTTCTTCCTCCCTCCTTCTTCCTCCCTCCTCCTCCTCCCTCCTTCTTCCCCCTCCTTCTTCCGCCCTCCTTCTTCCTCCTTCCTTCTTCCTCCCTCCTTCTTCCTCCCTCCTCCTCCTCCCTCCTCCTCCCTCCTTCCTTCTTCCCCCTCCTTCTTCCCCCCTCCTTCTTCCGCCCTCCTTCTTCCTCCTTCCTTCTTCCTCCCTCCTCCTCCTCCCTCCCTCCTCCTCCTCCTCCCTCCTCCTCCTCCCTCCCTCCTTCTTCCTCCTTCCTTCTTCCTCCCTCCTTCTTCCTCCCTCCTCCTCCTCCCTCCTCCTCCTCCCTCCTTCTTCCCCTCCTTCTTCCTCCCTCCTTCTTCCTCCCTCCTCCTCCTCCCTCCTCCTCCCTCCCTCCTTCTTCCCCCTCCTTCTTCCGCCCTCCTTCTTCCTCCTTCCTTCTTCCTCCCTCCTTCTTCCTCCCTCCTTCTTCCTCCCTCCTCCTCCTCCTTCCTCCTCCTCCTCCCTTCCTCCTTCTTCCCCCCTCCTTCCTCTCTCCTTCCTTCTCCTTCCTCCTCCTCTTTCTTCCCCCTTCTTCCTTTTTTGAAGAGTACAAAGTCACTCTCAAAGTGAGTTGGGCAGCATATAATTTTAACAAACAAACAAACCTGTTGCTGCTATTTCAAGGAATCTGGTGGATTCACCCAGGAACAGGTTCAGAGCTAACCTGGTTGGAATTGTGGTGATATAACTAGAATTCCATTCAACTTACTTGACGGTTTGTAAATATTGATGGGATTACCTTATTTTACAATGACCTTCCTCAATTGTTCAGGTAGTCCTTGACAGTTTATTTAGTGACTGTTCAAAGGTACAACAGCACTCAAAAAAGTGAATTACGGCTGTTTTTCACACTTATGACTGTTGCAGCATCCCCATGGTCACGTGATTTACATTCAGACACTTGGCAACTGACTCATATTTATGACGGCTGCAGTGTCCCCGTGTCTGATCACCTTTTACAACTTTTTGGCAAGCAAAGTCAATGGGGAAGCCAGATTCACTTAACAACCATTTTACTAATTTAAGAACTGCAGCGATTCACTTAACAACTATGGCAAGAAAGGTCATAAAATGGGGCAACCCTCAGCAAATACTTCTCTTAGCAATAGAAACTTTGCACTCAGTTGTGGTCGTAAGTCGAGGACTACCTGTATTGCTTACGGTGTTAGCATTTCTCTAATAAGCTCTGGGGGTTGAGAATCCCGATGTAGGATTCAGTGTTTTATTTTCAGGGACAAAAAAAAAAAGAAAGCCAGTTATTGGCTCTGACTTCAGAAGGGGCTCATTTTTTTAACCTGGGTCTGGAGAGCAGTGCAGGTTGGATCTGCTGGGATTTGCATATTTCTAACAGGAATTGGCACTTCTGCTTTAAAACAGAAAAGCTAATTGAGCTGTTGAATCAAGAATGATTTCTGGAACATGACAGTAGACGAAAAGAGATAAATCTCAGCCTAAGAAACTTGTGAAAAGTTGAGCGGTGCTGCAGGCAGTAATATATTGGCAGAAATTAGAAAGCTCAAGCTAAGGCATTCTTGAGAGCAGCAGAAAAATGCAGATTTTTTTTCTCCTGGTATTGTGGTTTGGCTAACCTGTATGTTACTGTATGGCACGAAGAATGAACTGCAGGCAGATTTTGACATTTCACTGTTTTGCTGTCTATGCCTTGTGGGTAATAACCCTAATTAGGAAAGTTAAACTTCTGAAGAATTCTCCTGTAAATTAAAGAACTGGACTTCTGGCCTTTTAAATTGTTCCAGATCTGTGATGATGAACAATGTACAGTTTCTGCTCTCTTTGCAATTAACGTATTCCCTCCTTCCCTTTAATTTTCAGCTCTGTGCTTCCCTTCCAGAACATTTTCTAAGTGAGGGTAAAGCTTAGAGAATTCTTACGGAAGAACACTTGACTGAGTCAACTGCCACCTTTAATCAATTAATCACTGAGATAAATTAATTAAAACTTTAATTAATCAATTAATTAGTGACTAAGATGGGACTCCTGAATAATTGGCCAGTGAATTTGTACAAAGACATCATATTTTATAATACCAAGTCACTTGAAAAAAGTGAATTGTGGAACGCACTTTAGAAAAAAAAACATGCTTCCCCCCCCACCAACTTCTCTCTCTCACGAAGCCTAGACTTCTTCTTCCAGTATTATATCAGGCCTGATGCATGTACATTGTTTAAATTCAAAGTGATGGCCTCAAAATGATTTTCATTCACATGCAATTCAGGAAAAGTTGGATTGCTAAATTAGTCAAATCAGGTGATTAATAAAGTGCCATTTTAGATGATCGGAAATGCTGGGAGTACTTAACAGTTCTGGAATCCCTTCATGAGAAATGTCTCACAAGTGACTGAATTTCTTCATCCTACCTCGTCAAGTGTCTACTGGATGAATTTGATACATTTTGAAGCAAGGGGTTTTTGATACATACCTGCCTGGGAGAGTTTATGAATCAGAGTTATTGGGAGAGATGACCTTTGAGATCCTTTTCAGTTCATTGATGTTAATGATTTTATTCATGGTATTAATGCAATGGTGAAATCAACTTTGCTATTTGTGCTCAACAAGGACCATCATATTCATTGAATGACCCTATAATCCCTTGCAGGATGATGTCTGGGCAACTAAATGGAGCTAGCAGAGTATTTTAATGGCCGGATGCCCTTCCTGTTGCCAATGTGGAATTTTTGTTCAGTAGATATATTGAGTGAGAGAGAGAGAGAGAGAGATACCTGGGGATCGAACTCACGGCCTCCTGATTGTGAGGCAAGAGCTCCACCTGTAGGCCACTGCACCACTCCTATGCTTAACAAGGACCATTCTGGTGTAAAAATCAGTTTGTATCGGATGGATTTGATATGCTCTGTTGCTTTACAGGCTTTGAGATTGAATGTAACACTGTGCTAGCATTCATCTTTCAGTTTTGTAAAACAAACAAAACCAAAAATTTCTCCTTCGGAGGTTATCTGTTGTTCTGCCTCATTTTCTGTATGCTTTAGAACTGCATTAGACTCTTTCAAAGCTGATTTTATTGTTAGGAGATGATGAAAGATGTAACTGATTGTTTATTTATTTTTTATTTTATTTTATTTATTTATTTGATTTGCCAATTGTTTACAAGATAATAAGTATAAGTGTATACATAGTTGTGAATACATGAAATGGGTACATATAAGAAAAATAAAAGAATAAGAGAAACAATAGGACAGGGACGGTAGGCACGTTGGTGCGCTTATGCACGCCCCTACAGACCTCTTAGGAAAGGGGTGAGGTCAATAGTAGACAGTCTAAGGTTAAAGTTTTTGGGGTTTGGGAAAGAAACTACAGAGTCGGGTAGAGTATTCCAGACATTGACCACTCTATTGCTGAAGTCGTATTTCCTGCACTGAAGTCGTATTTCCTGCATTTGGTTACCTTTCTCCACCATTCAGCACATTCTCTGGCACTCTTTTGATCTGAAGGTCTGTCTACCAAAAACTGTTTGTGGAGAAGTTCCCCCATCAAATCTTCTCTTGAGATTTGCTTGGGATGCTATGGCCCTTCAGAGAGAAGGCTGTTGGGAGCCATGGAGGTGACTTTGGAGTAACCATCTAAAAACCATTAAAGACCACAACAGGTACATAAAAATGCTGAGAGCTGACTGCCCTCTGACTCCATGGAGGAAGAGGAGGAGAAAAGGAAAATTCAGTTTGACTCGGAAGTGTCTTATACTTTAGCCTTTCCATAAAGTGCAGTCCCAATCTCCTGGTAGAATCTATTTCCTGATCTGGAGAACTTTGTAGGGTTGGCAGAAGTACAGGTGCCCCTTGATTGCTTCACAGGTGGAAATCTGTGGGATTACCATGAATCTCAATAATTACAAATTCTCTATTCACCCCCTGTCTTACTTTTTGGGACCTCCCTTCCCCATCAATTTCTTATTTAACAGATTGAGTGGGAATGATATTAAACCAGAAGTTATTTTCTGCATAGCAATGAGTTAAGTGTCTATGGAGATTCCCAGTCATCCAGGTCATGGTTGCCCCAAAGGTGCTTTTTCAAGAGGCAACTGGATTTTCTTATTTTTCTTTGAAGACGTTTCGCTTCTCATCCAAGAAGCTTCTCCAGTTTTGACTCTGACTCAAGTCAGAATTGAAGAAGCTTCTTGCATAAGTGAAATGTTTTCAAAGAAAAGTAAAGTCCGACTGCCTTTTGGAAAGCACCTTTGGAACACTAAGTTAAATATTTAGAAGTCAAAACTAACTTTGCAATCCTAACAGTTAAGAGAACCAATGTGGGCAGGTCAGAAATAAAATTCCTAAAAGCAGTTTAGCCTTCCAGAACTTTAACTGGAGCAGTTTTCAATCTATAAAGGCCTTGATTTGAACCTTGGTTCTGGACTACATATAATTTGACTCTTATCATTTGCATTGTTTTTCTGCATAATGAAGAACTTTCCTAGTATTTTCAATTAAAAGGAAAACATCTCATCAAGAGGGATGTCCTTGAATTCTTGCCCGCATGTCATCTGCTTCAAGTCTTAGTCTGACGAGGCCCAACTGCTTTTGGCATAAGGGCAGCTAGTTTGCCAAACTGCAGCTACATCATTGAAAACTGAGCTGATTTTGGCTGTCTGCTCTTCCAAAATCTTCTCAGCTGCTCTGATCTTTACACTGCATAGAGTATTCCAAATCTTTGAACTGCTTTGCATAAAAGTCCCTAAAACTGATTTAGCTCGTGCACAGTTGATGTGAGATTTAAATCAGGGACATCTAATCCTTTTAGTGACTAATACCTCACTGTTCTTCCATCTGTCTTGTGGCCTTTGATTTTTGTCTTTTATTTTAGAATGAGAAGATCAAACAATTACAGAAAAAGTGTGACAGGCATTGTTTAATTGGAGTGGTTTCCATCACATACATTCCCACCCAGAGTTTTTTTTCCCCATTAGGTGCACAGTTACAATTTTGTCCTAATGGGCTATCAGCGTTGAAGTGGCATAGAGTTGGCAGAAGTTCTCCATTGGTGGTGGAACCATCATTTTGCATTTGCAGGAGAAAAGTTATTTAGTTTTGAAGTAAATACTGTCTATTATGGAGATATCCTGTTCTGGAACCCAAGGTAATTCTACTAAAACAGGAGAAGACAACATGGAAATAAAAGATAGCATCAGATCTCTTGGTGGACACCTCTGTCATTTGCAGATGTTAGTCAGGGGTGCATGTATGTCTATCAGGCTTGTATGAAACATAGTACATTGAGAATGAAAGAACTTTGGAAGGAAGTATGTAGGCAGATTGTATGAAGTACATACAGTTCACAATTGCTCGAGGTCAAACTCCAATTTATGGATTGTTTCTTAGCTTACTACATAAAAAAACATACAATGCAGATCAACAGACTGCAATTCAGAGAAAGGAAAATTTATTAACATTTCTCCCTTTTCTTGTGTGTGTAGCTTTTGGAAGGACTGTCATAACTTCCAACAGTTATTAAACCACCAGTCATAAGTCAAGGACTCTTGTAGAAGAAACAAGAATGAAATTGATTTTATAGTGTAGGACAGCTCATTAGATGTCTGTCTACCCGTCTGTCAATCAACCATAAGCACATCCTTTAAATTTTAGATATGCAATAATAAGGTTCCACAGAAATATATGATATGATATAGGAATGAAGACTCTCTTATTTTTCAAATTATATTTTTGAGATTTAAACTAACCCTGAGATTTGAAACCCAAACACAGAGATTTCTTTCATCCTAAGATGGTGTAAAACAGAAAACCCCAAAACATCTTATATAAAACTGCCTTGTATTCTTTTTAGCATGTTATTTTTCATCAATATCTGCTAGCTTAGACTTTGAGAATCGAATCTGCTGTTCATGACTAGGCTACGCTGAGCTTTAAAATAAATTTCAAATTAGAATTGTCCTTTTGGAACTTTGTACTCTGATTTACAGTGAAAGACTGCATCCCTTTTCTTTTTCTCCTACATCCACAGCTGATCTAGATGCAGAACAACTGGGTGAAATGCAGAGCTTATGATATGGATTCATTCTTTTGTGAATTTTTTTTTCTCTCTCTCTCCATTTTCAGTACTAGAATCCTGGAAACTTTTTATCTTTTAAAATGTTTTCTCCTTCAGTTTAAATTTTAAAGAACATATAGTTCAGAAATTGTTTGCTTGTTGCCTGGGAGATATAGTTGCTTACACTCTAACCTGCAATGAGGTGTATTTTTCATTTACATAATTACGATTGATCAGCCCGATTTTTCACTATTTCAGGGGTAGACAGCCTGCTACTTCCCTGCTATTTAGGACTCCATCTCCCATAATATCTATGCTGTCTGGAGCTGACAGTACTCCAAAATATTAGGTTGCCACCCGGGTACTTTCCTCTGTACTATTGATAAGGATATTCTATAGTGGGGTTTAGTAGTATCCATTGGAAGGTTATATCGGTAAAAAATTATCATTGGCTTTTGAGGAACTCTGCATAACATCTGGATGGATGGATGGCTTCAATGCAGAAAGTCCCTTTAGACTCAGTCAGCTTGCTAATGGTAAAGAATATGGGCAGAATGGTGGATTCTTGCACCATTTAGAAAGTCCCTAAATTTATCAAGTGCGCATAACACACTAATAAGAAACAATATAAAAGGTTAATGAACATAAACTACAGTAAATGTATTCTGGATCCCACCACAGACCTCAGGAAGTAAGAACATCTCAATGTGATATCATGCTTTCTGTCTCATCGTTGTCTATCTATGTTTAGTTGGTGTGCAGTCATGGAAGAACATCATGTGGAATGAATGAATTAACAAAGAGAATACCCATGTGCTTAGGTCAACAATTTCCCCTTCCATGGTACTTCGGAGGAAAAGATAGTCATGCTGGCTTCAAAGATTGTATACACAAAGCTTCAAAAACTGGACAGATTTTGATGTCAGTTTTGCTTAAATTGATCACACGTTTACGTTCTTCAATGAAGAAAGTGAAGCAATCTCATGATGTTAGACAGAAGTCTAGCTTGAGACAGAGACTTAAAGCAGCTGAAAGTTGTATGCATGTTACAAATGTGGTTCAATTCTGTTTTTGAATGGTTCACAGCTGGTTGTAGAGCAATTAGTCATCTAAATTTTAATGATTCCATTCCTGATGGTGTAGCCCAGATGTTAAAGAGAAGACTTGTTGAGCAATTGGAAGTTTTGTAGCTTAGAATAGGAGTAAGTGAACTTTTTATCTTTAGTGCCCAAATACATTCGGGGCTATTAGAAGCCATGAGACCTTACAAAGATGCTCATAATTGGGTGGAGATTATTTCTCTCTCTCTCATTCAGTCTCTGTCTCTCTATCTCTTCCTCCCTCCCTCCCTCCCTCTGCTTTCTCTCTTGGGGTCACTTCTTGGCTGCTATTTAGATGTAAAATATCCTGTTTGTAAAGGCTGTGTTTTTGAG
The DNA here is from genome assembly GCF_049901735.1 of Notechis scutatus. Lineage (NCBI taxonomy): Eukaryota > Metazoa > Chordata > Lepidosauria > Squamata > Elapidae > Notechis > Notechis scutatus. Next base: position 9,417,187 of record NC_142017.1, on the reverse strand, counting down.
TTGGAATTAATGGAAATTCGGCATCAAATTTTTCTTTTTGAATTGTAAGCTGAATTTGGGGACTCTCCCCTAATTGCTAGACATGTGTTATGTGTGTGTATAAAATTTAAATGCATATAAACAACATTTTAGATTTTACATAAAATTATAAAACAATTTATTTTGGAGCTTCCAGGTTCCAAAAAGAGCTCACAATATAAAACCGAATATGAATGCAATGAAATGATTTTTTAAAAATACAGCTAGAGAATTGTAATTCATGACTTATGTGTGAACTGGCATTTTTTTAGCTACTGTGGGATCGGAATGTCTGAGTGGATAAACCTGGTTCCTGATTCAATGGTATTCTTAGATTCTGATATTATTCAGATGGTACCTATGGATAATTCTGTAATATAAACAATATGCCACATGGCAAGGTTGCAAACTGTCAATTTCTCTGATAACCAATTGCGATTTCTTCCTGAACCTGGGACAATCAAGACTCTCCCTTTCTGATAATTTCCTGTAGTGAGGGGAGACTAAATCAACATCGTTCATATTTATTATCCTAATTTGTATTAGGAGCTAATGGACATGGTAATCTAGAGTCCCATAAGTTTTTAATAATGCATTTAAAAGCTGAATATATATTTAAATGCTGAATACATTGAGTGTCATGTTCAAGCCAAAGGAATTATCAGAAGCATCAAATCTATGTATATAAAAGAAGCTTGAGACAACTTTGACTACTTAGCTGGCAATGTAACTTGGCTCCTTTATATCAGGGTGCCATTAGCAACCACTTACTGTGGTGCTTTCTCATTCAAATTAATGACTCTTTTTAAAATGTTGATCCAAGGAAGGTAGGACTAAAATCTCTAGATTCCATAAGCTTACTGAAGCACTCGGTAACTTTAATACTGTGTGTTTGACACAACGTATTTGACCTGGGTACTGTATCAGCTCAGTGCCAGGACAATGTCAGTAGGGCATTGGACAACACCACCACGCCTTATTGTGTAATTATATCAGCAGTGTTTAGATTATAAAATGAGTAAATTGCAAATGCTTTTATTGTACGTGAATTATTTCTTTAACAAAAACGGTAGAAGACATTCTTCCTTTGGATCATGTCTCCTTCATCTTCTAAATTAAAAAGGAAGAAAGGAAAAGAAAATAGAAGATACCTTCCAGTCAAAACAAAGCATTTGTGTGTTCTAGTGTTTGCAGAGATGGAAAAATATAAGGGTAAGATGCAATAGTGGGATTCAATTTTTTTTTACTACTGGTTCTGTGGGCGTGGCAGGGGAAAGATACTGCAAAATCCCCATTCCCTCCCCACCCCACTAACCTGCTTTCCAGCTCCGTTCTCCTGTGCAGGACAACAAAAGAAAACCCAAAGAATAGATGGGGACGGGGCCAGCCAGAGGTGGTATTCTGAACTACTCAAAATTTCCACTACCGGTTCTCCAAACTACTCAAAATTTCTGCTACCAGTTCTCCAGAACTGGTCAGAACCTGCTGAATACCACCTCTGGTAAGATGGCAAATTCAGAATGTGCTTCTTGGGTGCAAATTCTACTCATAAGTCTGCATGCATTACATATGAGAACAAGGGAACGTTGATGGGTACCAATTCAGCTGGATTGTGCTTTAACTTTAAGCAGGTGTGGTTATGACTTGGCGGTGGTTATGATTTATTGATTTATTTTTATTAGTGACTTAATGCCTAGAGAGATTCTCAGTCATTCAAGTCAGGGTTGTTCCAAAGGTTCTTTTTCAAAAGGCAACTGGATTTCATTTTTGGAAAAACAAAGTCCAGTTGCTTTCTGAAAAAAAACTCCTTTGGGTCATTAGTGACAATGTTTTTGTTGGAAAACAATTGTGATTTGTTTCTATGGTTATATGCCACCCAGAGTCTAATTTTTTGGTCTGTCTGTCTATCTGCCTATCATCTATCTAAATTTTTAACAAGAATATCAATACCAATAAAAATGCATCTTTCCACTCCTGGCACTTCTTGCTCAGTGATGTGCAAATCCCTTTAAAATAATCCACAGACACCTCCCCCTCCCCCCATGACACAGTCTGGTTTTCTTTTGATTTAATTTTCTTGATATTGTAAGAGAGGATTAGAGACTGCCATGCTACAAAGCCTCATATTGCTCTAGAAGAACAATTCTAGGCTCTTCGAGATCCCTGAGCATTCTTAGAAATGAAAAACAACAGGAAGCTGCAATCGGTTGCCTTGGCTGAAAGATTCCCTACCTGTCTAGAAAAAAAGTGAAAGGTAAGATGTGGAGGTTGAAGGCCTCCTTGAAACCTGAAGAGGAAGTATGGAAGGGAACAATCCCTCTGTTTGGGTTTTCTGGTATATGGATGCTTTGAAGCTGGCCAGGTTCATCATAGCCGCCATGTTGTCAACTGGCCAACATCCTCAAGAGCATCCAAGAGCAGCTGTAGAATTGAGGTGGCAACAGTTGAACATCTTATATGGTCTCTGAGCAGGTGGACACCTTCTCAGGATAAGAGTGATATTCTAAAGCCCTTAATGTGAGGGTGCTTAATGCTTCTGTGCCTCAGTTTCTTATCAGCTGACAAGTGCTAATTACTTCATTTCACAGAGTTAGTTTTGAGGCCTGTTATTTTTAACGTAAAACTTTTAAGACCTAAGTCTGATAGCTGAGTGGTAATTATCAAGGGCAGAATTTATGCATTATGCTTTTAAGTGTTACTTGCTTTCCTATATTTATATCAATTCTTTAATATCATGTGAAGGGATCTGTCTCACCTCCTGTCGTTTAGCATTAATCAGAGTCTGCTCCTCGGTGAAGAAACTTCAACTCAAACAGGGAACAAACTGTCCATTGTTTTTAATATTATTTAAAAGCCAATGCATGCCTTTCTTTACCTTTAAAAAAGATCTTGTTGAACATTGAATTACATTTTAAAAACATCTTCAGCCATGAAACAATAGGAGATTTGGGGTGATTAACAAATGCACGAGTATCACAGATTTACACATAGGATCAAATAGTGAATAAATCTGGAGATGAGAATATTTCTATTTAAATCACTATTGCTCTTTGAAACAATCCAAAAATAACCTCTCAATATTGCCATTGTATGATATGCCAATATTATTACAGTTACAACAGTTCATTTAGTGACCGTTCAAAGTTACAACGGCACTGAAAAAAGTGATTTACATGTGATCCTCAGGAGAGACACAGCTGCTTTCAAGGCTTGTAGGCAGGTGTTGCTTGATACTCCCATATCAATCAAATCACTTTTAAAAAAAATGTTTCTGAAGCCTTGGACTGCTCTACTATAATGTCAGCTTGAAGAAAGATTCTCGAAGAAAGTTATTTTGTGATCCTATCCTACATTAAAAAAAATAGCCCTACTAGCTGAGCTAAGGGTAATCTGTAGAAGATAGAATATCTTTTGGAAGGAAATCTCAGCATGGCAGATAGAGAGCTGCCCTGAGAAATACAGGTGAAAATGTTTCATAATCCAAGAAAGGTTGCTTTTAATATTTGACAGCTCCTAGATATTAAACTTATGGCGTTGATAAAAATGATTATTGTAAATCTTTAGAAGATTACAGTGCTGTGTGGACTTCAACTGGAACAAGATTACTACTAAAGCTTATTGGTTCACTCGTTGAAGTTGGTGGCATTTCTAATGAAAAGCGTCATAATAGGAAAGAGTTTTGGTTAAGATCATAGAGGTTCACTATAACAATATTTATTAATGTTTATCTGGATAAGGTAGTACTCTTGTTTTAATTATCTTGAAATTCTTGGAATGCTCTGCCGTAAAACCTGCCTAGAGATATTACTGATTCACTGTGGCTTCTTTTCTATGGCTCTGCTTTGCAATGGGAAGTTGAAAGGTCATATTCTCATTAGCCAGAATAGACTCATCCAATCATTTATCCAACCATTCTTGTGTCAAAATAGCAATAATGAGGACAGGTTTTGTAGCTCTTCAATGATGGTTGGATGCTGCTGTGAAGTTACTCTGTGACTCTGTGAGTTGACGAGAATAGGCTATCATGGACTATTGTACTTGTCTGGCTGCCACCCACCCACCCATCCATTCATCCAATGAAGGTGTCATCTGCGTCTAAGAGTTGTGATTAAATAGAATTGGCTATCATGGACAAGATGGATAAGATAAACATGGATAAGATAAAACTTTTTGTCAAAAGGAGAATGAGTTATAAACCTGGCCTGTGTTAATAGCATTGGAAAAAAAACAACTGGGTACCTCAGGGTGACTGTTTTTATATTTCAGTCACCCTAAATTCATCTTTCCCTTAGTTATTTCTTGTGTGATGGTTAAGCAAAAGGAAGAGGGAAATTTACATTCTTGCGGATAGATCTGTCGGCCTGGTGCCAATCCCGCCAAAGAACAATGGAAGAAATGAAAATAACAGGAACAACAAAGCAAATAAGTTATAAAAGTGATGATCAGCTGCAGCTGCCTCAGTGGTGTTTGGAGCTGTTTTTGAGAGGGCCTTGGAAGTCAGAAAAAAATAAATAAATCAGGAGGAATATTACAGAGCCTAGTGATTGGAGGGAAGGATGAAGGAAGATGGAAAGGGGAACTGAGAATGCTTTTTCTCTACTGGTTTCTTTGGTGGAGTGGGATATTCTGGGACTTTCTGGCTTGCAATCCATCTAACAGTCCAGTTGAACAATTTGGAAATTTTTACCATGCAATCCATCTTAGGGATAGACAGTCTATAGGAGAATCTATAAAAGGAATCAGTGGACTCTTAGAAGCATGTATTTCACAGAAGCTTCAACAGAATGGTAGCCATTCTGAGTAAGGCTTTGCCAACATTTGCTTGTAATTTTTCAAAAGCTCCTGTGTGTAAAAAAAAGGCTTTTTATATTTTATTCTCAGAGTGCTTGAGACTTTCCTTTCAAGTTCTCTTGGTGATTAAAAAAAAAAACTTATTCCATTGCTTGGAGGTGGAGAGGGGAGCTATTCCTGATGAGGCTTTTTGCTTTTTTATGTATCTTTCCATGTTCTCTGGATCCTCCCTAATCGCCCACACTTCCCAAAATGTAAAAGTCTCATGGAAGGAGTTGTTTTTCTGAGGTTTTCCACAGGGTTCAAATGGCACTGTTGGAAGCCAGAGACAACACCAACTTCTGGGCTTGTTCCATGAAAAATGGGACCCTCAGAACTCAAAATCTACCGAAGGCCTCACTCTGCTCACAAGGACCCTGAAATTCCCTTCTCCCCATTGAAAGAAAATGATAGAAAATGGTTGTTCATCAAATAATAGCAATAATAAAACACTCCTCGTAGAAAATAACCCAGCATTTCTTCCAAAGTTTGGGAAATTCAGAGAGTGGTTTGTAAGCACATTGGGTGGATGATGTACGCCATCCAAGATCAAGCACACTGATAAATCTAGGTTTCTTAGGAACTTGGTAAATAGGTTCAGCTGGTTATGCTTAACATTCTCCTTCTTCAGATCTTGCTATTAAAACTCAGTAAGGCCTCTAAAGCAGTCAGGTATGCAGGAATATTGGAGCCAGGGACCGATTTTAATCTACACATCTTTCAAGCAAACAATTGCATAGGGGTATTATAAAACTATTCAACTATTAAAAGCAGTTGCAGTTGATCTCAGAAGTTAAAATCTAGGGAACTAAGAGGTTCTGGAGAAAGTGTCTTCATATTTCTTTTGATTTGAAAAACATTTTATCAAACATCAATGCACCTCAATTTTCTCACATTTGCAGAAAACATTTTGGGTCGAATGTAGTTGCAACTTGAAAATTTTATTTTTTTTCATCAGATTCAGAATCCCAATAGTCAATGATCGGAAATGGGGAAGTGGCAGCATCAGGCAAAGAAAGTTGAACTGAGTGCTATTTGCTTACTTCCTGTCACCTCTTCCAGGTTATCAAAACAAGAAGCACAAACCATACCTTTATTATAGGAGACATGGTGGTGCAGTGGTTAGAGTGCAGTACTGCAGGCTGCTTCTGCTGATCACCGGCTGCCAGCAGTTTGGCAGTTTGGGTCTTACCAGGCTCAAGGTTGACTCAGCCTTCCATCCTTCCAAGGTGGGTAAAATGAGGACCCAAATTGTTGGGGGCAAGAGGCTGACTCTGTACAGCGCTTAGAGAGGGCTGTGAAGCACTATGAAGCAGTATATAAGTCTAAGTGCTATTGCTATAAGGTTACAATAATATAATTTTTATTTATTTATTTGAAGCCACCTTTATTACTTTTACAAATAACTCAAGGTGGCAAACATATCCAACACACCTTCCTCCTCCTATTTTCCTCACAACAACCTTGTGAGGTGAGGACTGGCCCAGCCAGTTTCATGTCTAAAGTGGGACTGAAACTCACCCTCTCCCGGGTAATTGGTCCAAAGTCACCTAAAAGGCTTTCATGCCTAAAGCGGGATTAGAACTCACATCTGTTGGGATTAGAACTCACATCTGCTGTGTGATTGGCCCAAGTCACCCAGCCTGTTGTCATGCCTTAGATGGGGCTAGAACTCCCACTTACTAGCCTGGTGCCTTAACCACTAGATTTAACAAAATCTTGCAAGACTAAAAGTATTCATTCTTTACTTTTATTTGTCAGAAAACTAGAGAAGATCCCTTATGAGTTATTTCCCACTTCCTTCCCACTTCCTACCACTCAGGAAGGAAATATTTTGGAATACTGTGGGCTGAAATATCTTTTACATGACAATTGTCTAGTTTGCAGCTCTTCCTCCTGTCCCCCAGGGTAATTTTTCACATACTATTAAGCCTCCCTTTACAGGGAACTGCCAGGTTTTGTGAGGTTCATATCTTTCCTCGTAAATGTGTAACACGCCACCTCTATTTTCTCAAGCTTTCCTTTCTTTTCCTTAATAAAATATCCTTAAAATATTCCTTAAGGAAGGATGTTGCCTCTTCTTGAGTACAGCAATTGGTAGTCTTTTCACTGAATCTTGATGAGGTTGGGTGGCCTTCTAAATTTGACAAGAAAATAAGATATTTTGATAAGGATGAGAAAAACTTAAACCTATCTTTTAAGCTTTTGTGGACCTCCTGGTATAGTAGTCTCAATAGATCTCTCTGCTCATTGTCATTGATACATGACAATGTTTGGAATGCCTCTGATCTTCTCATACCTTCTCATGCAAGGTGCCTGCAGGAACTGCTGGCAACAGTTAGATTCCTCTTCTTCAAGCTGTTGGAATCCTTGGGGCTTCCTTATTGCTGGAGTAATCCATCCAACCTCCACTCGTAATAAAATTTTGGGTTGAGTTCCTTTTGAAGTGATGTTCCTGCTTTTTGTAATTGCCTTTATTCCTGTATCTTATGGAAGGCAGCTTGTGAATGGTACAACTTATCCTCTTTGAAGATTCACAGATAAAAGGAAAAGCAGATGTATTTGAATTAAGGTAACTAATTAGAACAGATTCCATCGGTTGGTGGTACACATCTTTTTGGAATGTGTTTTTGATATTGGACATTAAGAGTCGCATATGTATTTAATGATTGCTATAATGTTCTATCTTATTAGTGCTTTGGGCTATTTTTTCTGGAGTCTGCGTAGTGTCAACAACATATTTTAAAATGAATTTACTAGAATTTGGTTTTCCGAATTTAACTTTTCATTTTGACATTTTTAGGATGCCTTACTCAGTACATCCACAAAAACAGTTATCCAAGACAGTAAACAAAATATAAGTATTATAATGCAGGATATAATTGGTACAATTGGTACAAGCCTCAGGACATTCATTGATTAGTTCACAATTAAATATGTAACTGCATCATCTTCCTCCTCTGAAAAATACGTCTTTTCTCCTTTGAAAGAGATATTGCAAACAAATTCTCTTCTGTGTATTGAATGAGAATTGGAAAAAAAAACCAGGAGATTATGTTTTGCACAGCACTATTCCAGGTTCAGATCTTGTTTCAAGAAAAACAAAAGTATTGGCTGCTTTGAAAATTAAGCCATGAAACAGTCTTTATTTTTTAAATTAAGTTTTTCCTCTGTTCTAGTCCACGTTTTATATACACTTGGTTGCTAGTAGCCCAGAATTCCAATAAAGTAAACCAAAACTGCGTTTCCCTATTTCAGAAGCACAATTTTGGACTTTTTGGGTGTGTGTATGTGTCATCTTACATCATTTTAAAATCTAATACTGTCAGCAGTGGAAACAAATGAACCTTTCCAATTATTTTTGAATTTGTGCAACCAAGCCGTTTAATTACTATTATTTTAAACAAAAGAAATTGGGAATTGAACTTGGCACGGTGGTAGCTTTAATATTTTCCTACTTAAATTCTTGGTAACTTTTCAATTTCTGATTTACTGACATTCAGTAATTCATAAACCCCTGTCCAAATTTTCATTATGACAAATGTTTGCTCATACGAAGATTACAAACTCTTACACAAATGCAGCTATTTTGTAGATGAAAGATAAACATATTTTTTTTTAAAGTTAAAATGGGTTCAGGGGATTTAAATGCATTATATAAGCATCTGTAAGAAAGAGCGGGGAGAGGGGAAGAGAAAGAGAACTTTGCTACCAATTTGAACATAAACTAAAACAGTTTGCAGAAGGAAATTGGAAATGACATATGTTTAAATTACTACTGGTTTAATATATGTTATAAGCAATTATGGGCAACTGCTTATCTGAAAGAGAGTTTCTTTCTTAAGGTCATTCAACAGATAGCTTCTGATTATTCAAGATCATTTATAATTGAGTCTTAGTATGGTTTCCGGTCTCCCTTTATATACGGATGAAACATTCTCACTTCATCAAGATCTTGGATTTGCAAGTCTTGCTGAGATTTTCGTTGGTGCCCCCTTTTTTCTTTTCAGGCTTATATAAAAAAGTACATCATGACAGAACATCTCTGTTCTCTCATTCTTAATCTGCCATAGTAAATTTTCTGCATTGGAACTTTGTAACCGAAGAACTAAATGTACAAACTGTGCTCTGAATCAACATGTTGATTCAACATTTAATCAACATTACAACCATTTGTCTGAAATGATAGAGGTTTCCTGCTTGAGCATAAGGTTAGACTAGAAGACCTCCAAGGTCCCTTCCAACTCTGTTATTTTGTTATGTTATTATTTCAGTTATTGTCAGTGTTGTGAGTTAGTCCAGATAAAAAGTATACCCAGAAATACTAGCTTTACTTCATTGTAAAGTTAAACTGACAGAATTTTAACAGTCTGAAAATATATTTCCTTCTTCTTGCATTTAGAGTCCCCAAAAAACTACTGATTTTTGGGTTACTTCCTTATTTTTTAACATTATTTGGATGATCATTTCTGTCTTCTTGGCTGTTTGCTATCCTATCCAATTTTGTATAATGTGTATAATTAAAAATAAAGAAACTGAATCTATTTACTTTACTAAATACTCAACTCCAGTTTAATGAGGAATCATTGAAAAACATTGTTTGAATACAATTGTTATGATTGCTATGCATCCAAGTACTTGTCAAGCCATCTAGATCACATTTAATGAGACACTAATCAGAATACAGTGAAGCACTTTGTCGAATGCTTTACTGCAATCAAGATATATTATGTCTCCAGCATTCCTACAATCTATTAAGTAAGTTGTTCAATTAAAAAAATGAGAAAATGTTAATCCAGCTGAACTTAGTTTTAAAAAATCATGTTCACTTCTATAATTATCATATTATTTTCAAGGTAGTTTCATATCAATCTGTTTGTGTTCTGCTGTTTTATGATTGGTTGCATAGTCAGCCAGATGTTCAGACTGGGTTTGGCATTTCTGACAAGCTAGAGATCTGGCATAGGCAAACATTGTTGTTTGGTGGTATTGAAGATATTGTCACAAGGATGTAAGCAGTTCTAAGCAAAGTTACCTTTTGCAATTGACTGGTGGAAATTTTATCAATGCCATGGTGTTCAAATGGTGCTCCAGATGTTTTGGGTATCCAAAATGCCTATTATTTTTGCTTTCTTTTGCACAGTTGGTCTTTGCATTTTGAGATTTTCTGCTGTCTCCAGGTATTGCAACATACGCTATCCAAACTTTTTTGTCTTTCTTATTGACAGTAGTTAAGTCTGGTCTATTATGTGGCAGATATCTGTCTGTTTGAATTCTAAAGTTTCAGACCACTTTAGCTTCTTAATTTTCTTGTCTATTGTTTTGTCTATTTTGTGATCCCACCAGTTCTTGCTTGCAGGCAAATAGTATTTCTTGCAGATATTCTAATGCACCAGTGCATTAGAGTATTATTCTAATACTTTGTCTTATTTTTGTAGGTGCCTTGCTCTGCTATATCCCTTTTCTATTGTTCATTTGGTCTTTCTTGTAGGCCAATTTATTCTCTTGAGTACTCAGTAAGCCTTCATGGTATACTAGCTTCAGTGCATCTTTTTAGCTGTCCTTCAGCTATTCTTTTAATGCTCTTTTTTCTTCTTGAACTATCTGGTGTATTTGCAACATCCCATGCCTACCTATGCTCCTTGAGTTTCTCAACGTGTGGACGGACGACATGATTCATTGTCGTTATTTTTCTGGTCTTCAAGCAGATGTTAGTTCTGCTTGAAACCAGTTCTCTTATTTCAGCTGTGCATCCAATGACTGGAATAGACCAGGTGTTAATTGCCTTGATGGTATTTCCACTACTGAGTTTGGACTTTGAACTTTCAGTTCTTTATCTAAATATATATGCGCTCAATTTCCAGAGTAGTTGGACAGTTTCCCAAATATTGATGTCAGATTGGCTTGTCTGTAGCTTTTGGGATCCCCCCTTTTCTTTTTTTGAAAAGAGCGGTTATATTTGTCCTCCTCCAATTATATAACAAATCCCTATCCGTCTGTCTGTCTGTCTGTCTGTCTGTCTATCTGTCTATCTATCTGTCTGTCTGTCTGTCTGTCTGTCTGTCTATCATCTATTTATCTATCTATCTATCTAGCCATCCATCCATCCATCCATCCATCCATCCATCCATCCATCCATCTATCCATCCATCTATCTATCTAGAAAATTTGCAGTAGGCAAACTTACTCAGATCTGAATCACTAATCCTTTCCAAACTTCCTTTGACTCCTTTCACACACAAACAGCATCTCTGCCCAAATAGCATACGATTCCTCTGTTGGAATGAAAGACCTTGTTTGTGTTCCAGAAAGCAAAGATGTTCTGGAAAGACTATTGTTCTATTATAAGACAGAACAATCTTTCAAGATGAGTCCAGCTCGTGCTAAATTTAAGCCCCAGAACATTAAGGCTCCTTCCCACTTGTGGTTGCCAGCCACTCTTTTTCTAACTTGGCAAACAAAGCCATACCAAATGCAGTAGGAAAGATCATATCCCGAACATCTTTTTCTTTGGTTTTTTTTTTTTTTTAAAGATGCAGGGGGAAAGGTTTGGATTAAAAGCACAGTGCTGGGAACAAAAAAAGATCTACCTTCTTTATTTATAGGTTTTTTTAAATGTTAAGTCATAGGTGAGCAACTCTCTAGACCTGTAAGCAGCCTTGGTTATTGGTTAATAGGTTAGAAACTATATAAATGAATAAACACTCATCCATGTCTGCAGAGAAACTTTTTCCATAATAGTTGCAAGCAATCTGTCATGCTATTGAGTAGCAGAAAACCAGAACTCAAAGAACAGCAATAGCCATGGGGAAATCGTACCTTTGCCTATCTATAATTTATATACACAAGCATAGACAAAATGCATTTCTATATCTACCATCAAATCAAGAATAACCACCATCAATTTTCAAACTTTGCCCTCGGCCTGTATGCTTTGTTATTGTTTTGGAGTGCAGTCTACCATTCCACTCAATGTCTAAATGAAGGATTGGGTTCAAAAAAGTTCACTATTTTAAAAAAAAAAACTACCTCTGGACAATCTTTTCAATATTAGACAGATATGCTTAGATTTGAGTCTATTTGTCATTCAGTTGAACTTGTTCCAAGATAGGTTATATCTAATCTGGGTGCATAATAATGTGGGCTCCATTTTGGTGTCATTCCTGAAAGTTCAAGATCATGTTGGTGTCAGGATTCCGGCAGTTACCCCAATTAAATCATGAGTCTCCAACCAAACTTCCAAAGCTTCAAAAGGATTGATTGGGAGTTAACATGTCTGGCAGTGCCTGGGTGTAGCCAACTCTGAGACACATCATTCATTGTCACCCTTGACCCTGGTTTTCCCCCATCCCCTGAGTGTGTCATAATTCATATTCTCCAATGAGACACATCCATAGCCAAGAGTCATCAATCATGTTCTCCAGTTAGAATTTTGTATGGCAGAAACTTCAGTCACCTAGTTACTATCTTTGAAAAACTATTTATGGTATGTACTTTCGCTTTCCAAGCTGCTGCACTGCTCTTTTCAGACCCCTTTCCTCCCTCCCTTTCTGTTGGCAATTCTAAAAAGACCGTAGAAATATTTTATGAGTTGATAGTTGAGGGGAGAGGAAATTACATATTTATTTTATTTAGTTTATTTGTATACGTCCAATTCTTAAAGGAGAAGCATGAATCTTGGGGGAAGAGCATGTAGGGACCCCTGTTTACATGCAACTTTTAAAAAAACCTATACAAGGAAGGCAATCTCATTACCTCACTGTATACATTTGTGCAATATCTAAAGCAGGGTGTCCAACCTTGGCAACTTTAAGACTTGTGGACTTCAACTCCCAGAATTCCTCAGCCAGCTTTGCTGGCTGAGGAATTCTGGGAGTTGAAGTCCACAAGTCTTAAAGTTGCCAAGGTTGGACACCCCTGATCTAAAGGATGCTTATGAAGAATTGGTTGTGCTTAAAAGAAATAAAGGCTGAGAAATGAAGACTGAATGTAATGTTGCTTAAAAAGGCTTCTCTTAGAGCCTGGAGTCCAGTTTGGAGATATGAACAAGAAAAATGCTATAATTAAAATGTAGCAGCTAATGCAAAGTATAATATTTCAGAAGAGAGACATGGATCAGCACTGCATTTCCTTCCAAAGGAGTCCTGTACAGGGTCCCCCTCCCTCCATTTTCCTTAATTATTCTTGATGTTTTGCCCATTATGCCATTAGCTTCTTTGCTGTACAGAGATAAATAGCCAAGTATCTGCAAGAACAAAGTGTGAATTGATAGCATTTAATTATTGATATCTTAGTAACTAAGGTTCTAAAATGACGTTGTCAAAACCCATAGTGACTAGACAGCAAATCCATCATTTACTCCAGCCAAAAAAAACAAACTTGGAATGTACACAGAATCTGAGAACATGCGAAACAAGCCCATTGAATGTTGGGTTGGCTCCTTTTCCCAGAGATTATTTAGCATTTGTTCAGGTAGAATGGGGTTTCTAGTTTTCAAATGTCTCCTCCTCCTCTCTGGTTGGCTACTACAATGAAAGTTGGGCCATTGAAGAAATTCCCATTTTATCATGAGTTAAATCTTCTGCCTGAGATAAAATCAACATTTTCTTGATTATCTTATCTTATTTGCTTTCAGTTCCTTTATTTTATATTTAGCATGCTTGCATAGAGTTCTGGTTTGGATTACCCACTGATGCTAACATGGAAGACAATGTGTTGGAGTATAGTTCAACAGGTGTTCTAGATTGCAGCCTACCAGGTGGTATGTCGAAGGAATGTTGGAGTACTTGATATCTTAGAGAGATGAAAAGATACCTGTACAGTTTCTCTCATTCCTGTGAAAGCCCAGAATTGTCACCTTTGAGTTGTAGTTGCACCCAAAATGAAAATCATTTCTCATAAACAGTAGAGCAACACCCCAGTATAGGCAACCAGGTTTGAGGCTAATTTGATCTTTCATCATGCATTATTTTCTTTTATTTCTATCTCTTGCCCACTGAAGTTTTTCTTCCATTGGTTTTTGATCATTGAAGGTCAGTCTCAGTGAATTGGCTTATAGAATGAAACCCAACATATGTTATGCTTTAATTTAGACTTTCCAAATATATCAATTATTACCTAGCAATTGTCAGTTTTTGCAGGCTGCCTCAGAAATAAACTGCTTTAAGACTTTTCTTTTCTTGAGTAGCCTAGATGAAAAGCAGTAATCCCATTTTAGATGACCATGGTCCTCTAACAACCAAATGTCAGTCAAATATCATCTAAATGGAAAGTTACATGGGATTTTAAGGGGTCAAGCTATTTTCTGAAGCGCCTGTAGGCCAGACAAGGAATAATGGATGGAAACTGAACAAGGAGAGATTAAACCTGGAAATCGGGAGAAACTTTCTGACAGTGAGAACAATCAACCAATGGAACAGAAGTTGCCCTCAGAAGTTGTGGGAGCGCCATCACTTGAGACTTTCAAGAAGAGATTGGACTGCCATTTGTCAAAAATGGTGTAGGGTCTCCCGCTTGGGTGGACTAGATGACCTACAAGGTCCCTTCCAACTCTGATTATCTGTTATCTGTTACACTGCTACAAATTAAAATGGTAAATTGTTTCATATATTTCTATATGAATATAGATATATAGATATATAGATATAGATAGATATAGATATAGATATAGATATAGATATAGATATAGATATATTTCTGGCTTTGGGTAAATAGCATTAAAGAGCAGCAATGGTTAATTACATCTTACGCATAATTGATGATATTGCTGTAATGCACTGGGACATCTCATCAGCATTTTCCGAAACAGGCCCTCTGAGGAAAATATTTCTGCTAAAACTCTGGTTTCTTCACTTTGCTGTGCTGTAACATGTCAACATAAATGCATTTATCAGATTTCCTTGCATACAAATTGCAATTCTTAAAGACACTGCCATCTTCACCCAAGCCAGTTCCTCATGACCTATGTGAGGAATAATTTTCCCAGGAAAAAAAAAAATACAATAATGATCTTTCTTGTTTCTCTTTTACAGTACTTACACCAATACAACAAGAACATATGTGAGATATCTGAAAACTCCCCCTTTTTATTAATAATAACAGTATCAAAAAAGCAGCTTCAAAGCTCATTAAGTTAGCAATGTAATCTCAGAAGGTTGAAATTGAGAGGACTTATGTATGGTGTCTTGAAGAACTTGGACATAAGGGGGGAATGTAATAAACCTAATAAATGATGCCTGAAAATGTGGGCCACTTGAATTAAGTGGAGGGTTAATATTATCAAGAGATTTATATATTATCAAGAAAGCCCATTAAGGGGTTAAGACACCAGGCTAGGAATCAGGAAACTTGTGAGTTCTAGTCCTGCCTAAGGTGTGAAAAGCGCCCAGGTGATTTTGAGTTAGTCACTCTCTCTGTGTGTCCAACTCAATTCACAAAGATAGTGTTTTGGGGAAAATAGGAGGAAGAAGAAATGTTAGGTATATTTGCTACCTTGAGTTATTTATATAAAGAATAAAGGTGGGATATAAATCAGTTTGTCCATCCATCTTGGGAAAAATATCAATGCTGAAGCTTTTCTCAAGAATTGGTTGGATGTTGGCTGAAGGGGCATTAGGTATGTTCTTCACCTTGAATTATTTATTTAGAATTGTGTAAAAATTATTAAGGTGAGATATAAATATATGAATAAATATCTTGGGAAGAGGATTAAGACAGAAGCTTTTCTCAAAATCCGGTTAGATATCTCAAAGGTGTTTTTTCAAAAGGCAACTGGACTTTCTTGTTTTTTTCCCTTGAAGGCATTTCACTTCTCATCCAAGAAGCTTCTTTAGTTCTTCAGAAGCTTCTTGGATGAGAAGTAAAACGTCTTCAAGGAAAAAAAAATGTGAAAGTCCAGTTACCTCTTGAAAAAGCACCTTTGGGACAACCATGACCCGGATGACTGTTGGCCAATATCCTCTTCTCATTGTAGAATTCAAGTGGTTGAAACAATCCAGGGAAAAGGAAAAAGAAAAGAAAAGCCTTAGAAACTATTTCTTGCCCTGTAAAATTCACGCTCTAATTTAGTCAGCATTAATTACTGTAGTCAAAACAATTCACCTATTTTTGTTAATGCGTCTAGCAAATTTAAAAAACAATCAGTTTATTATAAGGGAAATCGGAGTATTTTGACAGTGCCCATTAGCTCAGCAAGGTTTTCAGTGCTTTTTTCCTCATTTTTTTCCCCCTCATCCATTTAGCAGCTTCTTTTCCTGCTTTTGGCAAAATCTCATCATGGGATTTAGATCGGGGCGCAATGTTCCAGGTTTGAGAAAAACCTTCAACCTTGTAAAGGTTGCCAAAAGTCATACCCCCCTCAAAAGCAAAGGCTAAGAGCAAATGTAATACACACCTTTAATTAAAATTCTTGTATCAAACGTGATTCCTTTCTTTTATTCTTTGGTAAAAGAATAAATTTTATTCGTTTTGTGGGGATTCCCAGTCACCCAAGTCATGGTTGTCCCAAAAGTGCTTTATTTGTTTTGTTTATTTGCTTTATCCTTTGATAAAAAAGTTTTAGAGGTCTGTGATAAAAACAACCAGAGCTTTGGAGATCTCAAGCTGTGTCTCCACTGAGACAGACTGAGAGCCAAAAGGACAAATAAGATAATGAAAATACAGGAGGCCCTCGACTTACAAGCACAACTGAACCCAACATTTCTGTTGCTAAGCAAGAGAGTTGTAAAGTGAGTTTTGGTCCGTTTTGCTACCTTTCTTCCCATAGTTGTTAAGCAAGTCACTGCAGTTGTTAAACTATTAACATGGTTGTTCAGTGAATCTGGCTTCCCCATGGATTTTGCTTGTCAGAAGGTCACAAAAAGGGATCCCATGACCCCAGAAAACCGTCATAAATATGAGTCAGTTCCCAAGTGTCTAAATTTTGACCATGTGACCACAGGGATGCTGCAACAGTCGTTAAGTGTAAAAAAAGTTCACAAGTCACTTTTTTTCTGTGCCGTTATAACTTTGAGTGGTCACAAATGAACCGTTGTAAGTTGAGGGCCATCTGTATGGTCTTTGGAGAAAATAAACTCTCAAGATGGAGCCATGTCCAATCCTCCAGATGCTATTGGACGTCATCTCTCATCATCCCTCGCAACTGGCTCTCTGACTCAGGCAGGAATTGGAGTTTAACACAGAAGTGTTGATCGGCATTTGCCTTTTGTTTGTTTGATAGCTCATGTAAGAATCTTGTATTTTTTTTCTATTTGCTCTTTGAATCTGATGCAAACAGATTCATTTGAGGGGGACCCTCAAGTAGACTTAAGAGAAGGTCAGAAAGACTAAACATGCCTTTGCAACGCTGATAGCATCAGCGATAGACTTATATACCGCTTTACAATGCTTTACAGCCCTCTCTAAGCGGTTTACAGAGTCAGCCTCTTGCCCCCTTCTTTTACCCACCTTGGAAGGATGGAAGGCTGAGTCAACCTTGAGCCTGGTGAGATTCGAACGGCCAAATTGCAGGCAGCCGGCAGTCAGCAGAAGTAGCCTGCAGTACTGCACTCTGACCACTGCGCCACCTTGGCTCATATCTCCTTGTGTTCTTCTGAGGCTTTAAACATTCCAAACTTCTAATGTTAATGCTTGCCAGTGCTACAATTTGTAAAGCAAAACGTGGTTCATTGTACCTTGGAGTGTGGACTTCCTAGTGATTTTAAGTATTGCAGCCTGATGCCTGCCACGCTGGCTGGGGTTGATGGGAAATGTAGTCTCAGCATAGGTGAGAGGCACCACTGGGGGATCTATACTGAAGAGCAACATCTCTCAAAGGTTTCAGACAGGAGTATTTCTCAAGTCTACTTAAGGATACTGGGAGTTGAATTGGGATTTATGCAGGCAACACACGTACTTGCTACTGAAATATGACAATTCCTTTTATTGGGAAGTTTCTGCCAAGATCTTGCTTGTCCTTGGAAGGGGCTCTTAAAAATAAAGTGATGAGGAAGATCAAGTCACTAGGGCTTCCACCATTTTTATTAGGTGTCCAAAAAGGAGGACAAACAGATCTTGGCAAAATGTGGTTGCACATTTTTTTCAACACACTGATTTAGATGACTAGATGTAAACTTGAAAATAAGGATTAGATTTTAAATAGAAATACTATCCATCTCGAGGACTTGTATGGTTTCTGAACTTGAACACCAGCAGGAGACCACTGCTGATAGATGATTTCAAAGCTTCTCATCCCTTTTTGTTTTAAAATCATGCATAATTCCAGCAGAGAAGAATGGTTTGTCAAGGGTGGATTTTCCAAGAGAGAATGTAAAAAGGGCCTGCTGGAATTGATAGGTCAGTTGACAGAAGACTGGCTCCATTTCTTCATCCACAGTTTTGTTGCAACAGTAGCTTGCAGTGAGCTCATGCTCACTGTCTCCAAGAATTCCTGTTTGTCTGTCAATGGAAACCCTTATGTTCAAAAAAGAGGAAGGATTTTTTTTGGATATGGATAGGTAGATCAATGGGACCTTCCTTCCTTCTTTCTTTCCTTCCTTCCTTCCTTCCTTCCTTCCTTCCTTCCTTCCTTCCTTCCTTCCCTCCCTCCCTCCCTCCCTCCCTCCTTCCTTCCTTCCTTCCTTCCCTTCTTCCATCCATCCATCCATCCATCCTCCCTCAGTTGTGTATATAAAACTACAGTGGAACCTCAACTGCTTTGTGATTCATCAAAAAAATTGGTACTCATTGTCCCAGTTCTCATTATTTGTTTGATGCAAAACATTGCCCCACTACTCATTGTTTGTTTGATATTCTACACACAAACTATAACTTGTTGATGTTGATTGCCTTATGATTCATTACATTAGTCCTTATGGGAAAAATTGGTTTGGTACTCATCATTTTTGGGATTCATCGCACCTCCCAGAACCAATTAATGATGAGTACTGAGATACCACTGTACCCTCAAAGATATGTAGAAGCATTAACATGCAATGTAATTAGAGAAGTGTGCCTCTATCCTTTGGACAGCATCCAAGACCTTCCTATAATACCAAGTTGTGAGCAGAGCTTGGGGTGATTGATATTGTCAGCCCATGGAAAGCAGATAATGACAAAAGTGAAGTCTCTTTTTATGCACATAATAATATATATTGTATTTCTTCTCTGTCAGATATATTAATGCCCTGACTTTCTACTGCATTCATTTACAATTAAAAACACTCAAAAGTAGTGTAGGTGAAACATGTTAATTTTCAAAAGAGATGATTGCACAAAGGAAACCTCAACCCAATAGGTCAAATGCTTGCAGCAATAATAAAGATGAAGAAGATGCTACGATCACCTTGATGATATTTGCTAGCCTGGATAAGAAACATTCTGCAGGAAAGGAAAGATCTTCAAGGTCAGAGAATACCAACAATCTCATAGTTCAACCCTGAGCTACATGTATAGTCTCTACCATAGGAACATCATTTTAGCCATTTGGGAGTTCCTTAAGGAATTCTAATACAGAAAGTTTAAAAATCCCGCTGAATCCAGGCAGGCCATTTAGGTGAGTCAAAATAGCTTTTTGGAACCCAGCCATATGCTATAGTTGGAGGTTAATCTTCCATTACAGTGGCACTTTTAGAATAATCATTACTCTCTCTAATAGCAAGTTCAGCCAGTGGGTGTCAACAGAATTGCTATTGAAATGGAGCCATGGAGAAACAAGACAAGAAGGCTCAGCTCTCTCTCACTTTTCAGAATTTCAAATTTTTCTCTCCTCAAGAGAAGAAAAAGCAATTATGGAGGCAGCTCCTCCCAAGGAAACAGTAGCTCAATAACGGAGTATGTTTAATGACTACAGCAGGAGGTTGAAATAGGACTGCAAATAACTAGATACATTTGGCTGTGGAGGTTCTCTCATTCTGTATTTCTTAGCAGACCTATTTCAAAGTACCATTGTGTGAATAAAAGATCTAAAGCAACTCCTGCATGCAACCTTGAGCTTCTGGGAGAAAAGTGGCATATACATGTACAAATAAAACATGAGAGCTGTCTTTTAAGTACCATTTTTTCCTGAATTGTGTATTTAAGGGTTATTATATAAATTGTCCAAATTCTTCTTACCTGTACAGAATACATTTTTTCCTCTAGGTGATTTAATTGCTGATTATTCATCCTAGATTCATCCTTGAATCCAAAGATTTGTGCTCTAAAACCCAAAGGTCAATAATAGGCTTCCAAAATTAATTCAATTGGGCCAGATTACAATCCTGGTGATTGGTTGGTTGATAGATTGATCAGATGTTACAGCCATTGATAGTCAAATAAATGTGGAAGACACTTTCATTTATTTCAGTGGAACAGCTGGCAACTTGTTTGCACAAGATGGTTGAATATTTTTATGTAATTACTGAATAAAAGTCTGCTTTTTGGGTGACAAGTTTATTGCGTTGGTTTCTTGTCATGGTTACCAGGAAGGAAACATCCTACAGCAGTCATGTGGGCAACGAAATTGGTGTGGACAATTTATGGTGGCCAGAAATTGCTGTCAATAGTCTTTGAGAGGAGGAGAAGGGCAATAGAAGAGAGGCTGGTGATAAAAAATGAGAAGGAATGTACCACATGCAGGGGTGGTCAGCAGAATGTTCTATTTGTTTTGTTTTTGGGGAACTTCTTTTTGAGGGGTCCTTAGTGCTAGATTAGATTAGATTAACAGATTAGATTAATCTAGTCCAACTCCCCACCCAAGCAGAGACCATATACCATTTCTGACAAATGGCAGTCCAATCTCTTCTTGAAAGTCTCAAGTGATGAAGCTCCCACAACTTCCAAAGGCAACTTCTGCTCTATTGGTTAATTGTTCTCACTGTTACAAAAGTTGTCATTATTTCCAGGTTGAATCTCTCTTTGATCAGGTTCCATCCATTATTCCTTGCCTGGCCTTTGAGTGCTTTAGAAAATAGCTTGACCCCTTCCTATCATCAATGTTCTTGATTATGTTACCTAGTTTGAGTAATGAAACATCTACAAGAAAACAAGGAAGCTCACAGAGCACCCAGGACCCGTCATGTCAACTCTAAATAATTCTCCTTTATTATAATCCCCCCCCCCCCAAAAAACCCCACTTTACATCTGTTTGGGGTCTTTTCCATAGTTTTTTGCAAAGGGCAGTCAACCAAGCCATTGGAAACTGTTGGAAGAGCGTCTAAAAGCAGGTTTGAAATTTGGGACAAGAAGCGGCTGTGGGAAAACAGGTTGTTCACTTGTAAAACAGATGGATTGAATGGATGCTTGTTCAGTCCTTCAGTTGTATCTGACTCTTTCTGACACATGGAGACCATTTTGCCAGCACTGTCTCTTAACTGCTTCTTCGAGTCCTTTCGAGCTCCTTTTCTCAGTCGTCAGTACTAATATCTCCTTCTCTAATTTTCTGCAACCTCCTTTTCAATGGCTGTCAATTTTGGCAAACATTGGGGAAAAGCCTCTTAAATTATGATTAGGACATTAAGAATTTGAGTTTTAATTTAGCCGTGCTTTCTAATGAGCATTGTGGTGCCCGATACCTTTTAGTCTATTGAAAAGTATATACGATACTAGATGAATTGGTCAACTCTTGTAAAGTTGAACAACGACTAAAATCATTAAATGAGAAAAGCAGAGCTTTGAGATACTTGCTGTCCTTTATGCTGCTACACGTCTCTGCTTCTCCAGGCATGTTTTGGAAGCTGTTTTATAACTCATGTCCTTTCCAAAATGAGTGAGCGATCTGACTGGAAATGCCTGAATAAACCCTAGCAGCAATATACTTTGAAACTGTTTCCAGCACTTATTCTTAACCAAGTTGAATGGTCCCAAGTGCGCTGGATTTCATAGCGTGAATTAAGGCCACTGGTTTATCATTTCTTTGAACGTTAATGTTGCAGAAAAGTGTGATTTTTTTTTTTAAAGGGAAAGGAATCTTGTTGCATTGGCCAATTTGCATGCATCGGTATTAGAATTAATATTGACATTATCGGTTAATGCTTACAGTATGGTGACCTTCGGTATCTATCAAGGGTAGGCAGGATGAGACATCACTGAATCAGCGGACTTTTGGTTGCTCACCCATCGTCCGTATTTTCCCAAAAGGTTGATATAATTTTCTTTCAAAAAGAAGTTGACATGCTTCAGTTGATTACTCTGTGGTTGGCTTTTCCTTCTCCTGCTGCTGGAAAAAGAAATTTCTGAGTCTTTTTCTCTTCTCCATTCAAAAAAGCCTCATGGATGCCTCCCCTTGATATTTAATTAATTTAATTAAAGCATGTATAGTCATGGATAGTGCTTGAGACAAGGTAGTAGGGCAAAGGATAGGCATTTTCAAAGATCCGTTGGCCATCACAGGATTAAATTGCAGGTAACCCTTGATTTACGACCACAATTGGGGCCAGAATTTGTATTGATAGGCAAGGCAATCATTAAGTTAGTCCTGTCCATTTTTTTTACAATCTTTTTTTTTTTTGCCATGGTTGTGAAGCAAATCAGTTGTTAGGTAAATCATGTGGCCATTCAGTGAATCCAGCTTCCACCTTGCTTATCCACAGAAATTCCTGTCCCAATTGTGGTTGTAAATCAAGGACTACCTCTAATTTAATCTTGCGATGGCCAATGGACTTTGCTTCTCAGAAGCTGGCTGGGAAGGTTGCAAATGGTGATCATGTAATCCCAGGATACTGCAATTGTTGTAAATACCTGTCAGTGGTCAGTGTCAGATCTGATGTTGATCATGTGATCATGGAGATGCTGTGATGATTATAAATGCAAGGACTAGTCAATAAGACACTTTTTCCAGTGCCATTGTAATTTTGAATGATTGTTAAATAAATGGTTGTGAGTCAAGGGCTACCTGTAGGCCAGGAATACTAATTTGCTTTCAAATTTGCTTCCACCAAATTGAAAAAACCTTAGTAGAGGTGTTTTTCATGAAATCTGCATCTATCTATCTATCTATCTATCTATCTATCTATCTATCTATCTATCTATCTATCTATCTATCTATCTATCTATCCATCTATCCATCCATCCATCCATCCATCCATCCATCTATCTATCTATCTATCTATCTATCTATCTATCTATCTATCTACCCATCCATTTATCCATCATCTATCATCATCTGTCTGTCTGTCTGTCTATCTATATCTATCTATCCATTATCTATCTATCTATCTATCTATCATCATCATCTATTTATATATCTATATGCATGTATATTTGCCTGTCATTTATCTATCATTATATTCTGTATGTGTATATGTATGTATGTATGTATGTATGTATGTATGTATGTGTATGTATGTATATGTACAGTATCTGATTTTTGCAACTTATGGCAAGGGGGGAAGGAGGTGGGTCATTTTTTATATGTACATATCAAACCATGCATAATATACATGCATGAAGACAGAAAGTCCCTCTTACCAGTGCAATTTCAGGGTCCTCAGCTATTTGGATCCTGGCCAAAGTCCTTTTTTCTTACCGCAAGCGAGGGAATGCGTCCAACTCCGACAATTGGAATTGGTGAAACGTTAGTCAACTTCCAAGCTGTGTAAGTCAACGATAATGATTCCAAATACACTTTCATATTTAAAGTGTACTTAACCGGATTGGCCACCTGTCAAATTCTAGGGCCCAGGTCATATGCTTTCCTTCATAATAGTCTCCCGTTAATAGAGTTTTTATTATTTGGATTTGGCAGGCACACACGCTTTTATTGAATGAACTTCCTGCTAAGTTTCTGAGGGGGAGCGATGGCTGGCTTATAACATAATTGCTCTATATGTTGATAATATCTTTTATTGTAATTGTTTTTCATTGTTTTTAATAAAAGAATCGGAATAAAGGGAGATGTAGCAAAAGATGGGCTCCCTCTCCCTTTCTCTTCATTATTCATGATGCGAACAGTAAATTTATCCCAAATAAGCATTTTACAGGGGTAAAAAGGTTTCATTCCAAAAGTGCTTAATTTAAATCAGTTTATACAATGAATCAGCTAATGATCTTTAGCACTGAGAGTTGGATGCTTTTATTCTCATTTTCTTCCCCCCATGAATAGGCTTTTGCAGATGGGGAGATGAGGAGGGGGGTGGGATTTCATTGTGTAGAGATACGGTGAGCTTCTACAGCCCGTCTCTTATCAACAGATTAAAATTACAAAGTAGTAAGTGGAAAATATTTTTTTTAACAAAATAAAGAAATCCAGTATGAATTAAAATGCTTCTTTGCATTCTGATCTGTAGGGTTTTTTTCTTTTATTTTTTTTGAGCGGGGAGAGCATTTTTATGGCGAATTGCCATATTATCTGTTACATCAGTTTACAATGAAGCTGCGATCAGACATAAAACAGATTTATAATATCATTAAAACACGATATCAAAGAATGAATAAGCAATTCAATAAAATTACAATAACGCCAAGATAAAAATGAAAGCCTTTTTCAATAACGGTTTTATGTAAGAACATTTTGCAGATAAATATGTGTTTATAGTTCTTTTAAATGCACATTTATTATACTGTTTCTAATAGTGCCATAGGGGTTAATTTTACCCTCCCATCTTTTTTATGTTGTAGCCTACACATGGTCTAAAAACCAGCTGCAAAATCTCCAACAGATTGTATTAAGGATGGATTTATGTGTTTGTGTGTGCGTCTGTGCATATATGTGTGCGGAATTCTCAACTGATTTTAGAGGAAAGATGCTGTTTTCATGCATAATTTGGTTTCCAGAAGTGGCTTAAAGGCAGCATTTTCAAATTGACTACTGTTTCGATCAGGTTAAGATTGGATGCGGATGACTGGAAGGGAGGGGTGGACTGGGAGAGGAGAGGATTTGGAACTTGGGGGAGGTGAATCCCTGAACATCTGTTGCATATTTTCACCAAAAAGTCAGTTCTACCCTGGTCTTCCATCCATTAAATCGCAATATTTTACATTCGGGAAACAATTCCCATAAAGATTCAGAGTTAAAATCTGTTTTTAAAATTCACACACGCTCATGAAACCAATGGATTTTCACCCACGTGAACCCTGTGTAATTATTTCACAAGATTTGGAAAAGTGTGCACCTTGGTTTGCATTAAAACAATCTTCACATTTACACGTTTACCCAAGAAGAGTGAAATTCCCATTCAGTTTGTCTCAGAAACCATTAAAAAGACCCTTTGAGCATCTTTGATGTTAAATCAGCTTTTTGGATGCTAATACTTGGAAAGGCAGCATGATGGTTTATTTGCATGACTGTATAATTATATACTCATCCTGTTGCAAGCTTATAGGTACAGCCAGGGTTTAAGGGAATATTCAGCTCAGAAACACTTCAATCCTTATATTATATAATTTAGCATTTTCCCTCTAGAAATATATGAAATAGGGCACAATTTTTTTTTGTCTTCTGGGAAGGCACTTTCTATGTATTTATAAATATTAAGAGAAGTTAACGCCTGGGAATAGCACCTCCTTCTTTGCAGAAATCTGGATGACTGCAAATTGGCAACAGAGAGGTACACTTTGCTTCATCTGGCGGTCAGCTATAATTTTGCAGCCATCCAGAAATGATAGGAAGTATAAGAAAATATGATTTTGAAGTATATAAAAATGTACATCAGCCATGGGGCTTCCTATAGAAGGCCTGGCCATTATAGAGAAGAATACCTTATACCAGTGGTTCTCAACATTTTCTTCACCATGGAGCCCCTTTAAATACCTTATGTGGCCACAGACTCCTGAGACCTAACTCAAGATTTAAATCATAGCATTTCTTCAAGCCTCCATGGACCCCCTGTGACGATCACAGATTGAGAACCAATGCCTTATGCAAATCAATAATATGTACATCCTTTTGGGAGAGTAATCATTTCCACAATGTTTCTTAAAAAGAAAACTATATTTGAATGATGGTGTCCCTGTTCCTCAGACTCCAGTTTATCCATGAAAGGCTTCCTTTTACAAATTGAAATGGGTTGTTTTGCATCTTGGATGGTTGACACCATAGGGAATTTCTGTTTTCCTAACAAAGCCTTCCATAGTCAAGAGTTTCCCAGTGCAAAGTGACCAAGAGCCCAGGGCAAAATCATTTATTCACCTCTTGCAGTATAAGATCCCTTGCTGTCATGTCTCTAGCTGGGAAGGATGATTTGGGACAATGATGGTTTTCTGGCCATCCCAACACCAGTTATTCATGGAAAATCAAGAGGCAAAGGAACATTTCTGTTTGTCTCAGAAGACTGTTAATTTTCAGGTCTTATGGACTGCCCTGATTCCTATTAGTTGCCTCAGGCAGTATGAACTATTTTTAATGCTCCCTGATTTTGATGAGAACGATCACACATGAAGTAGTAGAGCTTATGTTTAGTTGATTTTTTTTTTAATCTGCCTTTTACATCTCCTCGTGGATCTTGTATTCTGCATTTAAGCCTTGGGGCACATAGTTTCTTGACAACTGATATTTGACAGATGATCTCAGGACTTTGGGTTATATAGAGCACTAGCTCTATATCCGTGCTTTGCTACAAAACTATGTGATCAGGCTTAGTTTTTGTGGAGGAAAATAAGGGGGAAAAATTGTGCCTCTGCCTACCAGCATCTATCGGTATTCATCTAGCTAGCACCCTGTCAGTATGTGAGAGAGTTGAGGGCTGTTTGGAAACTGAAGCAGTATTTGTTGATGTGAGCAAGAAGGAGACAGCAAGGAGCCTGGGCGTGGCTTAGCTCTACTGTTCTGTACTAAAGCTGGTTGCTGCTGTGAAACTAAAACTGAAACTCCCCTCCTCTGCTTGTATTTTGCATTTGGAAGAGATTTCTTTTCAGGTGGGGAGGGGGAGTAGAACTCCTTACCATCAGAGCGTGTTAATAATAATATACGAAATACGAATGCTCTGATGGTCATTTCGAAAAATCGTTTCTTGGTGAGCATCTAGAAACTAAGAGGAACATATGTGCCAAATTTCAAGTTTGTAGGCTTTATGGTTCTGGAGATTTTGTGATGATGTGTGAGTGGTATTTCACTTATATTAATATATTAATATATTAATATATATTAATATATATTAATATATATATATATTAATATATTATATATATATATATTAATATATATTATATATATATATATATATAAAAAAAATCCTTGTATGAATGACTGTTGACCTGGTAGGAAGCTGTCTTCAAGGTTTCGTTTCCTCTAGACCAGCTGTTCTCAAATATTTTGGACTCAAGGTACCTTTATATTCTTAAAAATGACTGAGGACCCCAAAGAACCCCAAAGAGCCTTGATTGATATCTATCAACATTTACTGTATTAGAAGTTATAACCAAGAATGGTATTTATTTGACATTATTTTTTGGACAACCTGAAAAGATCTTGGAAACCTTTAGAAGTCCACAGGCCACACTTTGAGAACCATTGATATAAACCAAGCATGGGCAACTACACCAACTTTACGACCTGTGGATTTCAACTCCCATGCTGGCTAGGGAATTCTGGGAGTTGCAGTCCACAGGCCATAAAAGTGGGCGTAGTTGCCCACCCCAGTATAGACTCCTGAGCCT